>NC_143528.1:18600572-18885572 GCF_031878675.1 Megascapheus bottae | reverse complement strand
CCGGGAGTTTGGCCTAGTGGTAAAGTGCTTGCCTAGCATGCACAAAGACCCGGGTTTGATTCCTTGGCACCACATACATAGAAAAAAAAGCCAGAAGTGGTGCTGAAGCTCAAGTGGTAGATCTCTGGCCTTGAGAATGTCCAAGGACAGTGCTCAGGCCCTGAGCTCAAGCCCAAGACTGGCAAAACAAACAAACAAACAACACAACACAACAACAACAAAAACAAAAACAGCAAAAAGCAGAGTAATTTTGGAGGTGTGGTTCAAGTGGTAAGATGGGAGGCTAGGAAATGTGAGGCCTTGAATCCGAACTCCAGAACAAAGAAAGAAAGAAAGAAAGAAAGAAAGAAAGAAAGAAAGAAAGAAAGAAAGAAAGAAAGAAGGAAAGTTTGGAATGAGTTATTTAGTAAACTTCATTCTCATGAAGTGAGCAGTCATTTATAAGAAATTGTATCTGCTCTCAATTTGTATATGTCCATGTGTAGCAATCTTTTCGTTTTTACTGGTTCCTGTCTTTATGGATGTGGAAATGTGATTCAAGTTACAATAGTTTGTTTGAATTTATTTTATGGACCAAATTGTGCAAATGTATTTAGCATACATGTGCATTCTTTTGTTGCCATATATGTCCAAGATTTATATTTTATGTACTTACCAATATTTTGTGAAATAAGAATGGTATTCTAAAGTGTATAGTTTCTCAGTTTAGTATAGTTTTCCTTATATTAAACTATTAAATGCTTTGGAGATTAGGACTTCCTCTTCCCCATCCTTCTCCTCCTCCTTTATGTGGCAAGGGGCTTGCACTCAAATACTTGTGCCTTGCTTGTTCATAGCTGGTGCTCTACTGCTGAGTCAGCTCTCCAGCCTAGCACTTTGCTGGGCTTAAGTAGAGATGGAATCTTATGGACCTCCTTGGTGTATGATCTCCAAGTCTCAACTGATTTTGTAGCTATAATTATAGAGATGAGCCACTGGAACACAATAAAGATCGCCAATTTCTATATGCTACTGATAAATTGAATATAGAAACAGCATATAGAAGTTTCTATCTTCAATTAATTTATAGAACTGATTGCAAGCATCTTTTCCTAATTCTGTATTCAGTGACTTCCCATTGGCATCTTGAAATGGTCAAAGTGGCCTTATTTGCACCATGCAAATGGCACCCATCAAGGCTATTCCCAGCCAGCCATCAGAGCATCAGTGCATTAACCTATCACTCCTTCCGTCATAAAGTAGAGGTCTTTTTCTCTGAAAAGACTTTTTGCCTAATGAACTAATTTGTCTGATTTAAAATAGTTTCTTAAAATTTCTTCTGATTATTTGCTTGAGGGGAACGTATGCTTCTCCAAGGAGTATTTGACTTGCTTCTGCCAGATAACTGGATATACAAGCAAGCAGGATTACAATCCAAACTGAAACTATCTGCTGACTACCAGAATAGTTAACCTAACACAGATGGGATGTAGCTGGTGCTGGCAAGGTTGTGGAACCATGAGAATCCTCACACTTTTCTGGTGTGAGAGTGATTTAGTATGACCAGGAGCTTGCAAGGCTCAGCGGTCCCTCTTGTAGGTGAAAGATATCAATCCACACACTCACCAAAAACATGACAGCCTGGATCATATCAGTTATAAACTGTACTCTAAGCAAAATTCAGAAACGAGGGGAATTGACAAAGAAATCATGGTAGGTGTATTCAAGGGAAAACTACATATCAATTCAAATAATTGATGTGAATGTAACAAATGCAATCTAGGGAGAGAAACAAGATACAAGAGAGTAAATGCTGGATGATTTCATTGATAAACAATTTGAAAACTAGCAAAACGAATAATTGCTGTAAGAAAACAATGCTTTCCCTAAGGGTTGCAGCGGCTAAAAGGAAATATCCAAGCATTACTTTCTCCATACTGGTGCATTCAATATGTGAAAATCACATGCTTGTAAACCTAGCTTCTTACAAGTGGAGACTGAAGAATGCAAGTTCAATGCTAGTCTGGGCCAAATGAGTGAGTCTCTATCACACACACACACACACACACACACACACACACACACACACACACACACACATAAAATCAATCTGAGTGATTTTTGTTCATGCTTGGATTCCCAGAGAATCACAATCATATGCTAGCCCAGTGGCAAAGTTTTCCGGGGCCAGTGTCAAGAGTCCATACCTGAAAACTGAATGAGAATGGGCTATGAGAGTAGTTCAAGTGGTGGAACAGTTTTCTAGCAAGTCCATAGCTCTAAGTTCAAAACTTAATATTGTCAAAAATATATACCTTCTAATCTTTGAGGATTCCCAATTAATAACACCGAGGCTTCAAGTCCACCGAAATTCTCTACCCTACCTAATTTCTCTGGCCCTATACACTTTGGAGAACTTTTCATTTTTCTTCTTTATTGGACCAATGTGAAGAATCATTTCCTGCCATCTGCCTGGAAGATCATGCTCTTTGTACCTATCATTCATTCTGAAGCCATCTCTGGATCTGATGTGTGTGTGTGTGTGTGTGTGTGTGTGTGTGTGTGTGTATGCACCAGATTGATGGCTTGAACTTGTGTCCTTGAACTTTTTTTGCTCAAGGATAGCACTTGAGCCACAGCCCCACTTCTGGCTTTTTGGTGCTTAATTGGAAATAAAAGTGTCACAGGACTTTCTTGCTAGGCCTTGGCTAGAACTACCATCCTCACTCTCATTTCCAGCCTAACTAGAATTACAGGTGTGAGCCATTGGTGATTGGCTCTGGACTCTATTTTATATGTAGATATTTCAGACCCATTCAGTATGAAACCAAAGTTCAAGGCCCCTAGAGTATGGTAGAAATGTTTTTGTTCTTCATCATTGACTCCATTATTTTGTTACCTCACAGGACTTTTGTGTTTTTTAACATAGCTGGGTTGTTGTTGCTGCTGTTACGTTTGCTTCTTTTAATCTTAAAGGATTTTCTTCAAGCCTCTCACTGTGAGCTTAGCTATCAATCCACGAGGATGGTATTAGAGTATTTTCTTTACTCTCTGATATGTTCCTCATGGAATATTTCGGACTTCTTGCTGTAATATTGTGACTCTGGGAAGTTTTCTTCTAAGATCCTTTCTCCTGTGAGAAGAGGAAAAGAGAAAAATGAAGCTGGAAGGTGAAGAGTTTGGTTCACAGCATGTTCTAATATCCTAAGGAGCTTTTGATGGTGGGCTATGCAATCCTATGTGTAGGATAGGAGTACGATAGATTGGCTAAGTTTGTCTTCAGTTTTAAGATTAAAGTGATTTTTCTATAATTTTAGGATTGCCTTGAAATGTATCTTCTTTGTATATTCTTAAATTAGTAACTTAAGTTGTTTATTTAAGAATTATCATTTCATTTTTAGCCAGGTGGGATAGCATATAATATGACATTTTACTTAAAGTGTTTATCTTGTGGAAAGGTGCTGTTTGTGTTTTCCAAAAATGGTGGTGATTTAACTTGAGTTGGAAGTTTACCATTATCACTATAGCCCAGGCTGTGGTGGTGGTTCTTCGCATATATTAGCATATTTATGCTCCTCATTTACACAGTTTTATACACTTCCTAATGTGTATGTGAATCTATTTTCCAAGTTGATTCATGAATGACAATAACCAAGAACTATAGTTATGAAAACATAAAACAGTGGAATATCTTAGTAATGTAAGTACAAATAACTTTTACTTTTACTGCTTTTTTTTAGTACCAAAGGTATAAGTAGCAGACTCTGGAAGAACCATATTAAAAAAATTAATAAACTCATGACTTTTAGCAACTCAGTAACTACCTTTCTCTCCACAATAAAAATATTCCACTCACAGTTGCAGGGTTTTAAATTCCATTATTCAGTTATATCTATGACAGGAAATTTCTTTCCTTCATATTGATACTCAGAATTTTTGTCATTTTATGAAATCTATATCTTGTCATGTTTTACATCCATTTTTTCCTGCTTATCATGGTGAGTATATAAACTCATACATATGTAACCAAATTTATTTTATGCCCAAGGCAAGTAACCAGTTGCCAAAAATATGATTGAAAGTGCCTTATAGAGTATTACAATTATTATCTTCACTAAAATACTTACATTAAGAATCCACACCTCTAGAAGTCAGATAAAGAAGTTGGGCTGGGGTCCTAGCTCTCAGTCACTTGAACTCTGTGACATTACAGATCAGAAATGATTGAAGGTTGCTTAATTGCTTGTGATTCTAAGCATTTATGTACTGTTGGGCTCAGTTTATTCATTTCACGAGCTGCAGCTTTGTAAATTGTAAAATGAGATTTTCCTATTGAAGGAGGGACATCAGTCAGGAACGTGGTGATACCTACTACCTTGTAAGATGTAAAATATTATAAATGTGTGTGTTGTAACTGTGCATTTGGTAGAGAATTATTGGTTCTAATTTTTTCACTTTAAATCCCTAGTCAAATAGTTTTGTCTAGAAATCTGATTTTAATGCAACTTACACATTTTGGGAAGAGTAGACTTTAGGCTAAAATACACATACACACTATCGAGGGAATCGGAAAAGTCACCAGTTGGCAAAAATTTAATGACTAGAGATGGGTTTTTTTTCTTAATATAATTTATTGGGCTAGACCTTTAGACCATAATCTCTCTTTATAATAATTATAATTATACTCTACTCTTCTGTATTAGCATGGCGAGAATAGAACAGCCTCCTACAAAAATGGAGCACTTTCTTGATGTGGGACACAAACATTTTCTATGATGTCTCCACAGGGGGACTTGCTGGTGGAGGGAAATGATACCCAGGCTTTGCTTTGCTCCAAGTGTCTGGGAGAAGTCTTTGCGCATGCCTGATAACGGCTTATGAGAAAAAAAATCTCTTACAAATAGACTCTGAACTGCTTATAGATTCCTAAAGTGTTCTTAAGATTATCAAAAGGCAAGACATTTGTTAAGTATAGGTGGGTTAGTAGGTGAAAAATGATACCCATGAACAACACACATGGGCACACTCATACCATGTGTTTCCCATACATTACCATGTCCAAAATAATGTCCTTATGTTAAACTAAGGGATTCCTCAGGTAAGCCTCTGCCCCAGGGTGTGAGGGAGGGGAGGGCCCCCGGGTAGGACAAAAGGCACAGAAGCCCTGCTGTAGATGGGATTATTTATAAGGTCTTGGGCTGGCAGGCATGTCCACAGAAGCAGAGAAGGGCCAGCAAGAGGCATGGCTGCAAACCAAGGAAGACGGTGCAAGCTTCATGATGAAAGCCAGCTGGCACACTCAGCGCGGAATGAACCGAAGCTGCCCATGCCCAGAGTGTTTTAAATTGTGATGCCACAGCTGGCTCAGCCATCACGAATTCCAAATTTCAAGCCTCTTATGAAGAATGGCTCAGTGGTTAGCACCTAGATAGAAGAATTCAAAATAAAAATCATCTTGCTGGCCGGGAGTTTGGCCTAGTGGTTAAAGTGCTTGCCTAGCATGCAGGAAGACCCGGGTTCGATTCCTTGGTACCACATACATGCAAAAAAGCCGGAAGTGGTGCTGAGGCTTAAGTGGCAGAGGTCTAGCCTTGAGAAAAATCCAAGGTCTGTGCTCAGGCCCTGAGCTTAAGCCCAGGACTGGCAAAAAAAAAAAAAAAAAATCATCTTGCTGTCTTGATACTTCCGAAGCTGAGCACTGAAAGCACCATTTTAGGCCCCCCCCAGCGCATTCATTGTTTACTCACAAGTCTTACACTAATTACTGGAAAAACACCAAATGGCTTGTGGAATGGAGACTTAGAAGTGCTGTCTATGTCATATTGACATTTCTATTTTCCTACCAAAAAGACTCTATATGATCAGATCACAAATGGCATTTGAGTTTGCCATGGTAGTTGATTATTTCATCTTGTTCCTATGCTCGTCACTGATTGAGCATACAGAATTTCAATTATCCCGTTTGATGTTTGATATTGCCTCACAAACAGGAATTTACAGAAATACAAACCAAACAGAAGAGAAACAGTGTACATTTTTTATGGCTTATGTATCCTTAACCTGGATGGCTACATGAGTAAGAAATAGCATTTGGAGAAAGAGAGAAGCGGGCTTTGAATTTTAGCACTATTATTCTATTGCAATAATGAACATGACTAAGACTTGCCATTTCCTTTACTAGGGCAGTGCACTAGATTGATGCTTGTCTATTATCTACAAATCCTTATACCAACCACATTAAGTTTCTTATAGCTCCAGTTTCCAATGTCTCAAAAATCTCCCCGAGATGCACAGGCCCTGTTAGTCCTCCCCTACATTCCATTCACATCTCGGCTTGGCTGCAGGGTTTCCACCAATCAAACACAGAATGCTAAATATGAACCCATGGTCCCACCAAGCCTCACAAATTGAGTTCTCTTATATTTTCAACATCTTCATTTCTATGAGGTGTGCCTTAGGTTTACCAATGGCCGAGATAGGTTTCTTTCTTTCTTTCTCTTCCCATATTCCTTTAGCCACAGTTCATATCATCTCTTCTCATCGGGGCCCTTTTCCTATTCTTACTTAATTTCTCAGATGAATTATTCCCTCTTTAAGTTATGGACAGCAGTCCAGCCCAACACATGATACCACAACTAGTCCTCTCCCTTCCCAACCCTTTTGTTTTATTCATTTTCTATTCTCAGGCCTCTAATGTCTCCTCAATGAAATTTTTTGTTTCCCTGAAACATTTAAGTTAAACAGCTGATCTTCAGTACAATAGAATTACTAGGCAAAGCCTTCAGGAGTGAAATAGGTCATGCGAGGGGGCCCTCATGAATATAAATAGTGGACTTATAATAAAGAGACCTCAGGGCACTCATTCACTCTTTCAGTCACATGAAGATGCAGTAGCTTAGTAAACACTATGAAGCAAACTCTGAATCTTCCCCAGATACCCAATCTGAGGACCCTTGAACTGTGAGCCTCCGGAACTAGAAGATATAAATTCCCATTGTTTCTAAGTCCTCCAGCTATGTATTTTGTTAAAGCCACCTTAAATGGACTAAGAAACAACACTGGGAAGAGAAAAATAATCACTACTGGATCCCACCCTGTGTTACTCCACTTCCTATCTGCACAGTATGCCTGCTGACTCCACTATGGAAAGCCCAATAGGGTTATTGAAGACAATTCCTAGCTATAGTACCAGTATAGATATTCCTGTGGTAAGGCAGAGTGGTCGTTCTGAAGATATCTGTGCACCAATTCCTGGTATCTGTGAGTATATTAAGTTCCAAGGCAAAAAAAAAGTGAATTATGGATATAGACTCTAAAATAAGAGAGATTATCTTGGACCATTAAGGTGGGCTCAATATAAACTTGAGCCCCTAGAGCAGAGATGTTTTCCTGCTGGAAATCAGAGATACATCAGATGTCAGCAAATTTATGTGTCTATGAAAGATTAGAATTGTGGCTGATGCTTAATAAGGAGAAAAGAGCATGATAAATGGTTGTGCCCCAGGACCAACACACACACACACACACACACACACACACACACACACACACACACACACACACACACACCTTACTTGAAGGTGTTCTCACTCACCTCCAGGCTGCTATATCCAAATGTTCAATTCTAAGTTCACTTTGCACTTGACCTACTTCCATCACTGAATATAATTGATTCTCCCTCTTCTTTGACCACTTAACTTCAAATATCCGACTTAATTTGAAAAGCCAGAATTACCTCACTGAATTAATCAATTTACTCAAGTTTTCTTAATATCATGCTTATAAAATCCTATTATCTAATTCAGTTCTTCATTTCAAAGATTGGGTGGCAATGACAGTAATCTAGTTAGTAGCATGAAAATTCTTATCATTTAATCTAGCCAATTTAAGTGAGATAATTTTTTCTTCATTTCTTCAGAGAATGATATTTTCTATTTTCTTACATGGATGTACAAAGTCTAGAGAATTTTCATCTTCAGATATATTTTATAAAGTTACTCTTTAAGTAGACCTAAATGACAAAGAACAGGATCTGTTATTAGGGTGGAAACCATACCCCAAATTAGGTTGCTTTTTTATTCTGGTTACTTTAAACTGAAAATTCTTAGAAGGAAGCCACGGTAGGAAAATTATTTTCTGAAGTTCTTCTCTGTACCTAGAGGACAGATCCTCTAGGAAAAAAAATCAATTACTATAAATGCTTTTCCCCCAAAATCTTGTCAGTGAGAGTGGGATTGATTCATAGCATGGAATCACCACACCCAATGCCCTGATAGGTTTTGTCTTGTTATCAACCATTTTTTGTTCCTTCCTTTAAAAAATCATTTATTTTCCCTACAACACTGCAGCACTCTTCACATGAAAAGGTTTTATAAGCTTTTAAATGTCTTCAAGTTACTGGATTCTCCTGCCCCTGTGATTTTCCTATGAATATAATAACCCTATGCTTCTCTTGTTAGGTTGTTTCTTATCTGTTTTCTTTGGCCTCCTCAGCTACTGAGTTTGCAGAAAGTGACCAGGAAAGTTCCCTTTGGTTCTGCAACTATTACATGTGGAAAGAGCTGGAAGTGAGAACTCACTTCAATCCTGCTTTAGTCATGATTAAGACTTAGCTATGAGGCCAGTGGTTTAGTTAATGAATTTTGTTTTGCGGTAGTTGTTGATGTGTAGCATGAGGATAATACAAGAAAGTTCCCCAGAGTTGTGGAAAGAAATAGCATAAAAGAAATTCTCAGTAGAGTGGATGGGGCCATGTTTGAAAGAGCAATTTAGAGACTTCATATGTAAAATTTTTGAAAAATCATACATCTAAATAAGACTTGAACTTCTTTTTAAAATGTCCTCACTTACAAGGCAGAGATATGCTCAGGATAAACAGTTTTTTAGAACTTGCAATTCCCCACTGAATTTGCAATACCCCCAGAAATATAATCAACATGATTTTAACATTATGTCAGTAGCCTATGACTAGATTTTACCTATGTTAACACACTAAATTCAAATATCAAATACCCCCTGTATTTTAAGGAGCATGAACATTTATAGTGTTATCATAATTGCATTTATAGTGTTATCATAATCGTTGCCCTACTTATTTTTCTTTTCTACTTTAAAGATATATTTCTAAGTTAAGTAACCCAACCTTTCCTTGTATTCATAGTCTTCTTGATTCAAACTTCTGTGTGTTGGGATTACAGGAATGTGCTACCAAGTTGGGCTTCCATAAATAATAACCCCCACTTCCATCCCCTCCAATATCCTTCCCTCCCCTCTCCTCCCTCCTTCCTGGCTCCCTAACTTTTCCTTACAATCCAGAGCCTTGGACAATGAATTCTATCACTGAGCTAAATCCACAGCCGTTTTCCTTTTCACATACAAGAACTAATTTATTTTAGGGATCAGGAGTGTGGCCCAGTGGTAGAATGCTTGCCTAACATGCATGAAGCCCTGGGCTTGATTCCTTGGTACCACATACACCAAAAAAGCCAGAAGTTGTGCTGAGGCTCAAGTGGCAGAGCTCTAACCATGAGAAAGCTCAAGGACAGTGCCTAGACCCTGACTTCAATCCCCAGGACTGGGGGGAAACAACAACAACAACAACAAAAACTAGCTTATTTTAAATGATTACTTCAATAACTAATAACTTATTAGTTATAAAGTTGCTTAAGAAATGAGAAAAAGAAAATAAAACGTATCTTTTAAAAAAAATGACTGCACAAGCCAGACTGGGTGGATCATGCCTGTAATCCTAGCTACTTAGGAGGCTGAGATCCCAGGCACAAAAGGACCTGAGACTTTTATCTCTAATTAACTTCTAGAAGAGAGGAAGTGGGGGTTGGCTTAAGGATAGGATGGTAGCCTTGAGCTGAAGAGCTCTGGGACAGTGTCCAGGCTGAGTTCAAGTGACTGCACAAAAACTATTTGAGAAAAACAGTTTTATTTTAATGCATCACATGCATTTGTTTTCGTACTAGTTACTAGAAATTTTACTTTACAATGTAATGAATTCATTATTATTAGAGGAAATGAAAAATGTTTTGTTTCTATTTTTAACTTATACTTTAAAAATTATATGGAAAGAGTTAGTTGCAATTAAATTTCAGAGGTACAATGTGTAAAGAAATATTTGTTGATTTATTTGGCAATTAAAGACTAATTTAGAAGCTGGGGATGTGGCTTCACATGCATGAAGTCCTAGGCTCAATTCCTTGGTACCACATACACAGAAAAAGCTGGGAGTGGTGCTGTAGCTCAAGTAGTAGAGCACTAGCCTTAAGAAAGTTCAAGGTCAGTGCTCACTCCCTGAGTTCAAGCTCCAGAACTGTCAAAAAAAGAAAAAAAGACAAATTTAGAGATTTCCTATGTAAAATATTGGAGAAATTATAAACCTAATAGAATTAGCTGGACATGGTGGCTCACACCTATAATCCTAGCTACTCAGGAGGCTAAGCTCTGAAGATTGTGGTTCAAAGACAGCTCTGACTAAAGAATGAGAGACACTCATCTCCAGTTAATCACTAGAAAAGGGGAAGTGGGGCTTTGGCTCAAGGGGTAAGGCAGTAGCCTTGAGCTGAAGAACTCAGGGACAACGTCCAGCCCTAGAGTTCAAGCCCCATGACCCACAACAAAACAAAACAAAACAACAATAAAAAAACACACGAACAATTGAACTACCAATTAAAAAATAAACCCGTGCATGTAAACTACAGAATGATAAAGCAAATTTACTAAAAAAGTGTCACCACTAATATATAAGCTCTAGGTAATATATGAGTATAGTATATATTTTATTGTACAGTTTTAAACACAAACTACATTAACTTTCCTTAATCATTTATCATCCCTTTTGACAACCTTAAATTGTGGAATTATTTACCCCTTTAAATAGAACTAAATCAATGACCAAAGGGTGGAAAATTAATTTTTGGAGCTAACTTTCATATAAATAGTGGTTTATATGCATCTCAGTTTAAACACCAATCTTTGCAATTTATTAAAGAATACCTCACCCCTTGTCAAGTATCTGCTTCTTGGTGTTTTATTTTGTTGAGCTTTGACTTTGCCTTTCTAAAGAATTACCTTATTAAAGTTCTCCCTTGAATCTACTATATTTCATTTCATACATTGATGTACACTTGCATATCATCCAACAAATTTGTTAATAAATTTATAAACTAGATTTAGATTCCATGTATAAGGAAAAATATGCCTCCTTTGTCTCTCTGGGCATGACTTACTTCACTTACCATAATTTTCCCTCATTTTTTCCATTTCTTTATGAATGGTACAACACCATTATTTCTAATGGGTGAGTAAAATCCCCTTGTGGCTATCACATGCTCTGTGTAACTTGGGGCCTTGGACAAGTTACCTATCTTGTCCGCACTTCAGTTTCATCTGTTAGGGAGGGAAAAACTTAAGTGTGGAAGATATTCAAGGCTACCTCTCTGCATGATAACTTTAAATGCAACCAACATAACTTCTGAAAGGAGAACATTTTTTTTTTTTGCCAGTCTTGGGCTTGAACTCAGGGCATGAGCCCTGTCCTTGGACTTTCTCAAGGCCAGAGCTCTACCAGTTGAGCCTCAGCACCACTTCTGGCTTTTTTCTGTGTATGTAGTACGGAGGAATTGAACCTGGGTCTTCGTGAATGCTAGGCAAGCACTCTTACCACTAGGCCAAACTCCCGGCCCCAACATTTTATTTTGGTATGGGAAACCTATAGTCATTTGTTGAGCGTTCTCTTTTCTCTGATAAAACCCAATAACGATTGTTAATGTGGGACTGAAAGGGCTCATTGAGTTCTGTCTCAAAATATCGTAAGTCTCTTATCTTCACCTGTTAATGAGCAGTTCCAGGCTTAAGGAGGGGAAGCAGGGGAGCAGAAAATGAGAGAGTAGTAGTACAAGGATTATGGTCAGTCTCAGAAATGAATGACTTATTTTTGGACAATTGTAAATGGTTCATGCTCTGTAGCTAATTGCATTCTAATTTGTTGTAGCTTAAAAGTCTTATTTGTTAAAAACAAAAAACACTTTTCTGCAAATGGATTTATAAGAACCAGCTATTAGAACAAGAAGAAAGGACTGTCATATGCCATATATACGTGTGTGTATGTGTATGTGTATTGCTTTTGTGTAAAATTCATACTATTTAAGAATTGTTTGGGGCTTATTATTTTCCTCTTTTTATATTGTAATGCATTCAGTATTTGATTTGGATTAAGTCTTCTCAGAGGAGGCATGAAATCTCTTTTACATTTGTAAAAATGCGTCTTTTGTATATAGCTTCTCATAAATAAATGAAAAGTTAGTAACAGTATACAAAGTGGGAAAGTTGTCAAGTTTAAGATTTCAGAGCATACTCTTAGGAATTTAAAAAATATGTTTTATAAGTATACTTTAGTTTCAGAATAACACTTTTTGAATGGATGGCATAGCAATCTATTAAAGTAGCTCCATGTAGTATAATCCTGGCCTTCAGTTGGTAATAAATGAATGATTGGCAAAATGAATGAATGATGGGAAGACCATTTTATAGTTGTCTTTCCACTTCCTAAATTATTGACCAATCATAGAATGTCAGTTTTTCCATCCAGCTCATCACCCCAATAAATCCTGGGGTTGAAATAATTTTGACAAATTTCGACAAATGAATTTGATAGCAATTTCTTTTTCTTGCTTATTTCATAATAGTGATGTGAAATAATATTGGCAGAAATGATCACACATCAGGATGATATTAAGAAGATAACTGCAGAGAAGTTATGTATACTAATTTATATTGAAGAATTATGGGTGCTTCACCAAGATTTCCTAGGTTAAAGTGAATTTGCTAGGTGTGTGGCTTTGGATAATTTTATATGAACTGTTCTGTATTTCAATTCTGCCTTTCTACACAGGGGGTAGTCATGTTGCTGAATTTAAAAAAAATGCGTAGTTGAAAAGCATTTTCTAGAACATGGCATACACACAAGAAATGTTCTTTATTCCTCACAATGTAAATTGTGTGTTCCTTAGATTATTCTCAGTGTTCATTGGAGCATAATTAACGCAACAATGTACCCAAGTTACAGATGAGAAACCTGATAATTTTTTTCTGATAAATAGTTGTTGAACAGAGATTGATTCAAGCCTATAGCTAAATATAAATCCTGTTCCTTTTTCTCCTTCCTCTTTTCCTTCTTCCTTTTCTCAGTATTTAAAAAGTTGATGAGCAAGAGATAATCCATTTTTACACATACATTAGCATAATCCCAGGCAGAATTAACAGTGCTTAACTTTCATGGAAGGTGGATTTATAATTTTCCTAAAACTCTTTCAGATTAGATTAGACACCGAGCTCCTCCATGAAAATGGCTTTTACCATGAATAGGATAGGAGGAGGGGGACTCTTGCTTAGTATCTAATGGTGAATTCTAATGGCGAATTCTTAGGTTTCCAGACATTTAAGAAAGATGATGTTTTCAAAAGTCAACATTATGACTGCCTTATGTAGTCTAATGAAGAAAGATTTTGGCAAATGATAACTCATTTCATTCTTTCGACCCTTGTTTCAAAAGAATCTTGCCCTCCCCCGTCTCCCACCCCTCTGCCTGGGGCCTCTGCTAGTGGTAACACTAACACTCAACCTCATAATCCATTTTCTGCCCGTTTTTTGGCTGCGGCCGTTATTACTGGCTGGAGGCGCTCCAGGGCCACACACAGAGGGTGCTCACAGGACACTATCTTTTATGGAGCAAGCAAGAGAGCTGGGGCTCAGGGAGGGGTGTGCTGTACCACAGTTCAGCCACAGAGCAGCCTCTGTATCCCCACCACCCCCAGAATCAGGAAGCCAGCACCAGTCTTGGTGGAAGACAGCATGAAAGCACACAGAATCACAGATAATCACTGTGAAACTAAAAATCTGGTGATGTCAGGCGGACAAGAGACCACGTTTTCCATCTCTCTGATCTTCAGTAGAGAACTCACATCAAACTGGTGTTTGGAACACAAACCTGGTTCTGTCCTTAAAGGAAAACAAAAATAGCCATAGTCTAGAGGCTCTTTTCCACTCCACCCAAATCAGTCTCCAAACTATCAGGCCCTTTCCTTTTGAATTTTCTCAGGGTTCTTTTTGCATTCTGCTATCTGATCATTGTTCTCTCCCCCATCTTCTCCAGAGAACCCTTCCCCTTTCTATTCCTCTTCCCTCCTCCCTCCCCTACACACCCTCCCCTGCTCAGCATTCTTGACTTTGCCCTGTGTGAACAAACACTTACACTTTGAAAAACTCTTCAAGTTTGCTACCTTTCACTTTTCTCTTGAGCTAAACAATATGGCTGTGGTCTCAAAGACAAGCCTGGCCCTGGCCTGTGGACTCATCAGGCAGCTACTGCCTTGGTGGCACAGGTTGGCAGGCAACACTGTTTCCTACATAGCTCATGCCAGGAGACATTTTCCAGTGTTGCCTTGGGAGAAATATTCTGTCTCTAAATACTATGTTCAAGTGTGTAGGTCACTGGGTAGATTCATTTCTCCTAACTCCCAAAGAATCCTGGTAGAGTTTTCCCAGCATGGTTGATTCCATAGATGAATGAATGGGATAGTGGAGGCAGTGGCCAGAGTGGAGAATGGTACTTAAGATTCTCCCCCTTTTCCTTGGGCTTCCTGAAGGGGAAGAAACTCCTGAATGCTGGATTCCAGAGGTGATTGAATTAATAGGAGCCAGACATTGACAGCCACATTTCTCATTGGTTCTGTTGCTGTCCTTTTTTGTGGTTATAAAAATTTTGGAATGTGTTTGTCTGTTTTTTTTTTTTCCCCACACTGAACTTTAAGCTACTAAAATCAATCAAAATGGCAACCCTGCTTTATGAGAATTTCCAGTCATGGAGTTCATTTTTTTCTCTCTCTCAGATTTTATGTTTTCTAAGGTAAACCTGATTCTTTTTTACCTTTATTTTACTTAGAAAGCAAACACAACGTCCAGGAACTACTTTTTTTTAAAAAATCTTATAGAAGTAACACATGTCAAAGAAACAAAAATGAATCAAATGGTTCAGAAGAAAAGAGATGGAAAGTAAAAGCTCTCATCTAGCTTTACTCCCTGGAGCAGTGGTTGTCAAATAGGGTGATTTGGTTGGAAACTCCAAGGTGCATGGAAAGTGTCACTACTGGCTCCTGGGAGAAATGTCTAGAGATGCTGTAAACTCCATTCTGGGCCAAGACTGCCCTCCACAAGAAGGAATTACTCACCCTAAGTGTTTTGAGTGACCCCACTGGACAGTCCTGGCCCACAGTCACTGAGACATTGCATATTCTTCCAGAATACTGAAGATAGGATGTATATTTTCCAGTATTCTGGATACAAATGAATTTTATTTTCACAAATTTTGCGCCTTGCCATTTTTTTCCTTTGTCATTTTTTCATACTAACACATAAAATTTAGTTATTTAAACTGTTATATTCTTTTCATTTTGTTCATTATACTATGCCATATATAATACACTTAAATATAAGGAGTTTTTTCTTTTCCTTTTGTACTAGTGCTAGGGCTGTATTATACTACCTGGGTGCTCTACCACTGGAGTTACAATCTTACTTCTGAGTTTTGCCAATGAACTGGAGATGCGACTTTTCTGCTCAAGGCTGGATTGGAATCACAATCCTCAATCTCAGGCTCCTGAGTAGCGAGGGCTATAGCTGTGTGAGCCGTCAGCACCTAGCTCTAGCAATTTTGCTGTTAACTTTTGCTGGCAATAACCTTGCCTGCAAGAAAGAAAGAGGTGTTTTTTTTTTTTTTGAAACATTATGAAAGTCTGGGTTCTGGCACACACTTTGATTTTTTGCTTGCTGTACTTTGGCTTAAAATCTGCCTTTGAGGTTAAATTCACGGTAGGATGTTGAGTCAGTCTCTCTCTTTCTCTTACAAATCCCAGTTTTTACCCAGGACTTTTTTCACCCAGGAGCATGGAGAGAAGAAAACTGAGTGATCAGTTTTTGTACTAGGCCACTATGGAATTTATCCTGTAGACATTTCTAATGTCTAGCTCATCAGTCAGCCATCATGTCAGCTGTGGAAATATCAAGCTTAGAGGGCTTTCTATATCTGAATCACATCCAAAACTTTTTAAGAACCTGGATTAGTTAAAATATGCTAGAGATTCAAGCTGTCCCTTAGGTTCACAATAAAACTTCAAAGCCAAGTTCCTCATTGTCTATGCTTTTTTCTTTCTCTCACTTTTTTTTTAATCCCCGTATGAGCTCAGTCCAGAAGTTCAGCCAATTGACATCTTTTGCTACTTTCCTAGGTCTACTTTCATTTTTTGTTTGGCAAAGCCAGCCTTGTGCATATCAAACAATAGTTATAAAACATATGTCAGGTTCAAAACCACAGTGTTGCTGTGGGTCAAACAGTGACGCCATCTCACGAGGATGATCTTTGTGTTCTGGCAAAGAAGGCTATCAGACATGGAACATAACTTCAGAGTACTTTTCATGTTGCAGAGACATCATTCACCTCGAGAATCAAGAATGTTTAAGCTTTTTAATTTTAGGGGCTGGAGATGCTGAAGATGGAACCAGGACGCTACACATGGGAAGCATGTGTTCTAGTATTGAGTGATGGGGCCTGACCTGTGAACTTATTTACCCTCGCTTTAAGCAGCAACTTAAATTTCTCTTCAATGAGTCTTTGCTACTCGTATGAGAGCTAGTCAAAGTTCATACCCAGAGGAATTGCCTTAAAAAAGATAAAACCGCTTTAAAAAAAGAAAAAAAAAAGAACACAACACAACTCTGAGTTGCCACCCACAGAAGTTTTCAAATTTCTTTATCAAACTCTGAAAGCAAACTGGGAAAAACAAAAACAAGAAATGGTTTAACCCCTTCGTTTAAATACGTGTAGGTTTCACGTGATATCTTAACTGGCTCTCTCTTTCCTTCACTTTTCTTTGTATTTCTCCATGGCAACAGGGAGTGATCTTTACACAACTCTGCCTTTCCCACAGATACCAGAAAAAAAAATAAGGGGAGGAGAGAGAGAGAGAGAGAGAGAGAGAGAGAGAGAGAGAGAGAGAGAGAGAGAGAGAGAGAGAGAGAGAGAGAGAGAATGACCAGCTTCCTTAATAAGGTCTCATGTATAAATGGATTACTTTTGAAAGCTGCAATGGAACGTTAATGTGAGTAGCTGAAGATTGGGATGAGCTGATGCTGGACCAATTGATGATTCTGCTGTATTTTCCATAACTGCTCTCATGGATGCAAAATGAGAGGCCACCCATGAAGGGCAAGTAGTGTCCAAAAATCAGTTATTGCTTCCTCTGCCAATGAGTCACTAAGTGCCTTTGAGTAATTCACTCATTTTCTTCCATCTGATAAAGTTATTTGACATGTAAGTGGCAAGTGTTTCTTATCTTCTTCTGAGCCAGAAACTATAAAGACAGGGCCGCAGCCAAGTCTACTTTGAACTGTTCCTCCATAAATCCTTTCTAACGGAGGACCCAGCTGTTCAAAGGTAACCAGCAGAGAAAGGGTAGAGTAATGTAGGCCATGGAGTGAAGCAGGCAAAGGAGACAACATAATAAGTCCTGTTAGAAAAAAAACAGGAATATGTTAGAATTTTCTTGTCAGCAAGTGTTTTCTTACCTTTGAAGAACTTCCTGTCTCACCTCTCATGGCAGAAACCTTAAACGGAAGGTAGGCTGTTCAAAGATTGTTCTTCTTAGATGTTCTAAGAGTTTCCCTCAGGAATCAAAAGTCTAGGAAGATTCTCAATTAGAATCACTCACAATACTCTCAACTATAGCACTTCAGTCCTTCTTTTTTTTTTTAATATTTTTATTGTATTTATTAAAAGGGTTACATGATATTTGCCAGACAGAAGGTGCATTAATTCACATACATTGATACCCTTTCACATGTCTTGGTCCCAATTACCCTCCCCCCACCCCCCCTCTTGGTTTTCCCTCCTTCCTTGTCCAATTTCAAGTAACCAAATACAAATGTATCCAATATATCAGATAACAAAGTGAGATACTGTGACAATATGAGATAACAAAGGAACAGCAAAAGAGATGAGAGATAACCTCTCTTTCTTTATAGTACTTGTACAAAATAATAGGTTTCATTGAGGCACTTTTTTTTTTTTTGCCAGTCCTGGGCTTGAGCTCAGGGCTTGAGCACTGTCCTTGGACTTTCTCAAGGCTAGCACTCTACCACTTGAGCCTCAGCACCACTTCTGGCTTTTTGCTGTGTATATGAGGTACTGAGGAATCGAACCCGGGTCTTCATGCATGCTAGGCAAGCACTCTACCACTAGGCCAAACTCCCAGCCCCCTCACTGAGGCACTCTTTATACATGCATATAATGTTCTGTGACCTTAATTATGTCTCAGCTACTTTGGTTCCCTTTTCTGACTGAAGAGAAATAGAATGTCAGTGATATTTTTATTTACATTTCCCCGATGACTAATGGTGTTCAACATTTTTTATCATGTGTTAATTGGCCACTTTCTATTTTTTTTTCTTTGAGAACTGGTAGTTTAGTTTGTTGACTCATTTCATATTCTGGACATTGTTCTGTGGTTGATGAAGAACTGACAAGCATTTTCTCCCATTCTGCAGGGTGTCTTTTCATTTTGCTGTTTCCTTTGCTGTGCAGAAGGTTTTTTTAATTCAATGCAATTCCATTGGTTAGTTTGTAATTATTAGTTCCTGAGTGATTGGAATCCTCTTCAGAAAGTAGTTGCCCATGCCTCTACCTTGAAATATTTTCCAATAGTAGTTTCAGATCTTACATTGAAGAAGGAATGCTGAATCTAATCGGTGCTATCTCTTGGCCACGTGGTGGATAATAGGGTATTGGGTTTAACTGGTGCCAACTTGTTTTTATGGTGGAGGCAGGGAAACCCCATCTCCCAGGTGATGGACAGGCCTGCATTCCTAGAGGCAGAGACTTGTACAATAAGTTACTAGACCCGGCAGTCTTGGGTCATGAACACTCCAGTTCCCTGTGACCTTGTTGCTTGACCTGACCCTATATAGGCTGGGACCAGCTGAGACAGCATGCCACCTGTTTCCTGTCTGCTAATGTCTTGTCTCCTGGCTCTCTAATCAACTTGCCATCCCTCTTCAACTCTTCATTGGGACTGATCTGATTTGTTGGAATTGTTTTTGTACTCTTTCTTTGCTCTCTTGATCTCATGGCTTAGTTTTCTAATAGTGTTAAGTGTATTTGTGATGCTGCAGGTCTTTGAGACAGGAGTCCATCTACAAAAAGGCTCCAAATTCCACCTCTCAAAATGTGACTTTTCTGTTTCCTTGCTGTATAACAACATTAATACCTTTGATCCATCCATTTATGATGCTGCTTTTACAAACTGGGTTTGTCTTTTGCAAATTAATACAATATTATAAAACAACATTATCCCCAAATTATCTGTGTTTATTGTATTTCATTGTCCCTATTTGCTATGAAACAACTCAAGTAATGGAATGTCTTTTTAAAATTCTGTATTATGGTTTAAAACTGTGCCTTAATGTGTCAATTATCCTCAGGAATTTCTAGACAATTATGAAAATGAAGGCTTGAAAGTGTGCCTCCCTGTCCTGCCAGCAACATCTACAAAAGGGGAGGGAGGTGAGTAGAGAAAAGATTCCCTCATTCTCCACTTGAATGGAAGCAAACTGAGTTCTTAACAGAACAAAACAGAAACTCATTTCTTTGTGCAATCCAGGTCTTTTAAGTTTACATGCCTAGAGAGTTGCATAAAAATAGTGCAGGGCTGAACCTTCCAGGGAAGTTATTTTTTCTTACTGAACAGTTTCTGAAAATGAGACTGAAATTATAGTTTGCACATTGTAATGCATTGAAACTCCCTTCTACTTTACTCTAAATAGCATTGTAGTCTATCCAAACGCAGAAATGGAAGAAAATTACCACAGGAGATTTCAAATTGCATTCTTAAACCAAAATGTGGCCTGCTACACACGAAGGCTCTGTAAATGGTGAAAAGGGACAGATGAGTTGATATTTTGTGGATTGTGACTCCTACTATTGGAAAGGAATATACTTTGTTTCTATAGAAATATGCATATTTATACTAGTAAACACATCCACTGACATATAAATCTTATTTTATGTTTGCTTTTATATATTATGATTTGTTCCTAAAAATTATGTCATAAGGACATATTCATGAAACTCTTTTCAAATTAAAAGTTACTGAGCCAAGAAAAAATAGAAATTACTGTTCCTTTTGTGTTTTCGTTTTTGTCAGAGAGAGATCAAATTTTCTGTTGTCACAAACCAGTTATGATTTATTAACATAATTACCAGTGATGTCCAGTTGAATTCAAATTTATTATCTAAAAATGACCCTTGAGTTTTATTATTAGCACCACATAACTATTACCAACTTGGTTTTTTTCTTTAAGGTGAAGGTGTCGCAGTTACTCAAATTGCCCCCATAACAATTTCTCTTCTTATTCTTTTTTTGCTTTTATTTTTCTGCTATTTATCAAAATGAGCTAGTGTGAGTGTGTCATGTCTCTGTGTATGTCATAGATTTATCATACTTGTTTCGTGCCTGAGAAGTTTATAAAAATCCACCAGCATTACTCACCTCCTTACTTACTAATCCTTAAATACGCACAACATTGCTGGTGAGAGTCACCTGCCTCTTGAGATGTGTTTGGGATAGTCTATGTGTACATAATCATGAATCTAATTATTACAAATCAGTTTTGAGAATATTCTGAAATATAACAACCCTTTTACAAATCAGTTTTGAGAATATTCTGAAATATAACAACCCTTTGCTCTTAAACAATCACAATAACAGCAAGAGCAACCCCAGGTGAATCACCAAGAAAGAACAAATAAGTATTCTAGATTAAAGAAGACTAAAGAGACCCCCGAAATGTGTGATCTTGGCATAGAGTGATCCCTGGAGCTACTAGGCTTGACCATTGCTTCATGGCATCCATACTTTCTACCTCGGTGGGTTTCCTGGGAGCTTCTCTGAGGCCAGTCGATTCATATGAATAAGGATCAGCTCTTTCTATGTTACAAGTAATTTCTAAGGGGTCTGACATTCATCATCCTGGTACTTTCCTAAGCATTCTTTCCATAGTTCATTCTTGCTATGGGGCCCAACCTTCTCCTTACTGTAGTCTCTTCATTAAGTCTCTTGACATCTCTATAAGGCTCTCCTTTGTGAAATTGCAGTTGAACATATGTCAGATCTAATTTTATTCTTCATTCTCAAACTCTTCTTGTTACTTTTCTCTTTCACTCCATTAATTGAATTCAAAGCAGTTACTTTAGATCCATTATTTAGTTTACCAATTGTTATTCAATTGTATCTACTCTACTTCATCTGTTTATTGAGTTTATAGTTTCCAAAGCTTTTAATGGATTCTTTATAAAAATATATTTGCTATTTTTATTATGGTTTCATCCACTTGTATTCGATTTTCAAATTCTCCTTTTATTTCTTTAAGGTTAGAAACAATTCTGTGGTATTCTATAGCCAAGGATGTCAGCGTAAGAAATATTTGTTCTTCATTTCTATTTTCTGTATCTTGTTTGACTATATCTTATATTTTGTTGTTTCCGTCAGTCTTTTATAACTGTTTTTAGTGTGAATTCATATTAATTAGCATCGAGATTGAAGCAGTAAGTTTTTTCAAAGAGTTTACATTTGTTTTCTTTCAATCATGTCAGCCACATAAACTCTTCCACATAAACTCTTCATCTGGGCCACTGAAATAAAATTCCCTGCTTTAACTTTTCTGAATTACATTAGTAAATGTTTCTACTTTCATTTTATTTTTGTCCTCTTGTGGACTTCTTCCTTTTGTGCTAGCTCAGAAATGCAAGTAAAAATCTATTTTTTATTTGATTCACCATTTTAGTCATTTTTAATGGTAGAATTTTTTGCTGTTGTTGTTCAAGATATCTGGATTACAAAAGTGCCAGAAACAGAAGTTGGCTCTAAGATTAATACTCAATGAGAAGAAGGGAAATCTAATCAATTTCATGGTCACAGGAGCTAGAAGCTTTTTCTTAGCAGCCATTCTGTCAGTACCACAGTCTCTCCAAGTCCTTGGATAGCATCACGGGTCCACTAGCTCTACTATGCTTCATAACTGTTGATTTTTAGAATGCCAAACTGAGTGGTGTTTGAAGTAAAGGTCCAGGAAAACAAACTACTCTTTCCACTTTGTGTTATGTTAGTAAGATGTGCTCCCAAGCAAGAAAGCTTTTCCAAGATTTAGAATCCTCATTATTAGCCTGGAATTTCTTGTACTATCATCTATCTATTTATCTATTTATCTATCTATCTATTTATCTTTAAAATTTAGAAGCACAGTATTAGCTTTTATTTTTTTCCCATATTTTTTTATTGTAATTAGTAAAAGGGTTACATGATATTTGCCAGATAGAAGGTGCATTAATTCACATAGTATTAGCTTTTAAATGAGATGGCTAGAGGGTCTGTGATTACGTAGTAAAACTGAGTCAGACAATCCTTTATATCCTTTTTATGGAATGATATAAACACTCTGAAAGCAATTGCTAGGGAAGTTTAAATCAAAGATCAAAATGTTTTCTAGTTAAAAATCATCTCTCTTACTATTAACCCTCATACATTTTAATGTATTGTTTTAGTTTTATTTTAGCTTGCTAGCAAATAATATTACAGGAGGTGAAAGAATTACTGTTAGATAAAAGTTAGAGACAGGCTACTTAGAACCTCTAAAATGTGAAAAAATAACATTAATTAATTCAAAGATGTCGAGAGTTTTGGATGTATGTTTTCTAGAATATTGACTAAATTGTAAGCTAAATGGAATTTTTAGTGTTATTTTTCTCATTGCAGTATATAATAAGACAAACTCATAAAGATTATATTGTAAAATAAGCAAAGCTCAGTGAATTGGTAATACCAGTTATCAAGAAGAGATTTGTAGGTGATTGAGGGAATGAACTTCAGTCATAACAGAAAAGATATAAATAGTGGAAATGAGGAATCATGGATTTATGATAAGCAATGACCCATTCCTTATGGATTCACAGATATAAAATCCATAGTCATTTCTCCATTGATTTGGGGTCATGTTGAGGTAAAGTGTCACAATAGGGCAAATGTGTGATAGAAGCTATTTCTCTTATGACAGACAAGAAACAGAGAATGAGAGGAGGGACTGGGGTCCCAGTATACTCTTCAGTCTGTTAGGCCCTTCCATGTAAAATTTATACTACCTCCCCAAATAATAATACTAGCTGGGCACAAAACATTCAACATATGCCTGTAAAAGACAGGTCATATTCTAATCATGACAAATTCTAGATTTCTATATTTCTAGTTAAGGAAAAATATACATTTAAAAACTTGATTGGTGCCAGTGGCTCATGCCTTCAATCCTAGCTACTCAGGAGGCTGAGATTCTGAGGATCATGGTTCAAAAGCCAGCCCAGACTGAAAAGTCTCTGTGAGACTCCATTTAACCATTGAAAAATGGGAAGTAGTACTATGGCTTAAGTGATAGAGCAATAGCATTGAGCAAAAGAACTCAGAGATAGTGCCTAGGTCCTGAGTTCAAGCCTTATGACTGACCAAAATTTAAAAAACCTGTTTGCAAGAAAATGCTAGGTAACACAACAATGTTCATTGCAGCACTATTCACCATAGTAAAGATATGGAACCAACCTAGATGTCCCTCAGTTGATGAGTGGATCAACAAGATGTGGTATTTGTACACAATGGAATTCTATGCTACTGTCAGAAAGAATGACATCGCCCAATTGTTAGGAAATGGAAAGACTTAGAAAAAATCATATTAAGTGAAGTAAGCCAGACTCAAGGGAACTTAGGCTCAATGGTTTCCTTCATTCGTCATAATCAGTAGAAACCTTGGGCTCTACTAGCAGAGATCTGCAATAGAGCAAAATCTTGATACATAAGGCCATATGATGTGAAGCTAATTGAAAGGACCTCCATATAATGAATGATTGTTGTCCTTAAGGTACTATGTTGTCTCTCATCTCCTTTGCTGTCCCTTGGTTATCTCATATTGTTATAGTATCTCACTTTGTTATCTGATATATTGAATTTATTTGTATTTGGATATTTGAAATTTGCTAGGGAAGGGGGGAAAACCAAGACGGGTGGGGGGTGTGGGGGGGGAGGGAAATGGGTACCAAGACATGTGAAAGGGTATCAATGTATGTGAATTAATGCACCTTCTATCTGGCAAATATCATGTAACCCTTTTACTAATTACAATAAAAAAAAGAAAAAAAAAGAAAATGCTAGGTAAATTATATTCTGAAAATAGCACTTAAAGAACAGTTCTTAAATGTTTCTGTACTGGCAACATGGGAGCAGATATAAGAAATGTTCAAATACCAATTGGCCATTGATATTACCAATGACCAAAATGGGATTTGTAGTAGGTCAGGAGAACAAGATTCAATCAAAAGAATGAAATGATTGCCTGGTTATTTCAGTTGGGGTTTAGTGAAAACAAAGAATTTATATGGTGTAGTGAAAACATAACTGAAGTTCTAAGAAAGACTTTCCTGTCATTTCCAAGATATAATGAAAAGTTCTGTGAGGATCTGATGAAACGAATTTGAAAGACTGAAATAATCTAGACCTTACTAGTTGGACACTTGCTGAAGAAATACATTTCATAACACATTGGTGACGTGAAGCTAGCTGCACTGTGAGGTGAGTTCAAGCTTCTATGTACTTTGGAAAGTTTTTCATTCAGTAAACTTACTACATTATATTCTGCCTTAATTTTTAACCCATCAAAGTTTTTCTGTCTCATACAACATGTATGATAATGGCAACTTTTAAATCTGAGTGAATCTTTTCTTTTTTAAAATGGTTTCTAGTTCACGAACAAGTTTTCCCTTTATGGACAAATCCTACACAATGAAAAAAAGGACAGATAGCATGCAAAATACGGATTCTAAATTTTCTTGGCAAGGAGAAATGATAATTTTTAGCTTCAGAATTTTCTTTATGTTCTCTTCCTTCCCTAAAGGAGAAACCTTGTTTTGATTGTTAGAGGAGCTCCATTTCGTGTGACTACTGAAGTCCATGAATAAACTCTAAGTCTATAATTTTGTTAAAAAATTATAGAACAATTTTGTGTAATAGCTATTTCCTTTCTCACCTCCACTTAAATGGAATTAATTCAGTTACAGCAATTTCACAGGCCTCTCACTGGCTACCTATATCTATATCTTTCTTCCTATACTTACAGATATAGGTCCAATATAACTTTCTCTATACACAAAATATATATACATTATATAAACAAATACTCATGTATACACATAAGTGTATATGTATATATATGTATATAAGTACATATACATGCATACACATAAACACACACACATATGTATGGCAGTATTGGGCTTGAACTTAGAGCTTACTCAGAGCTGGTGCCCTATCACTTGAGTCATGCTTCTAGTCTGGTATTTGCTGGTTAATTAAGGATATGGTCTCATCAACTTTTTCCTGGGCTGCCTTGGAGCCAGGATCTTCACATGTGAGCCTTATCATCAGATCGGCATCATCTATAGGCATGCAGCTCTAATTAGGCACTTTTTACATGAAACAAAGAAATTTCCACCCAAAGAATGTTTAAACTCTAAAAGGGCAGTATTAAATAATTTTTCGTTGATATTTAGCTATGAACCTAAAGTTTATACATATTTGTTAAAGAGAGGTGACACATATGAAGAATTGCTTGGGTATTGCACCCTTGTGGTTCTGTCCTGAGACTCTCCTCTTTTGGTCTCACTGTAAGTGGTTATCTAGAATCCTGTGTAATTTGTCATATCCCAGTGCATTTTAGACCTAACATCTGCATATCAGGGAGAGCATGGGGTGTTTGTCTCTCTGATCTTGGCTTACCTCATTTTTATTTCCATAACTCTGTATTCTTTTGCTTAGATATAGTGTATTCAATTGCATGTCTGTAGGAGGGTATGGGGAGGGCACAGAACCAGAGGAGAAATGATGAAAAAATGTAGCAGTAGAATGCAGTGGACACTGATGAAAGTGAACCACGCAACTCATGAGTGGAAATAGGAAGGAAGGGCTCAGAGGAGAATGAGGGAACACATGGCCCTGCATGGAAGGAAATGTACTTCTTACCTGATTCATGTAAACGTAATCCTACTGTATATCTCCTCTAAAATAACAAAATTTTAAAAGAGCTAGAAAGGAAACAGAATATTGATACTGAAAGCATGTTTTGTAAGTTCCACTATTAAATGGAAAGACTTGTTTTGTTAATTGATGATCTCATTGGAAGATAGTTTATGCTCTACATTAGAAAATGTATCTTTCATTCCAAAGTTCCATATATAAAAGAAACCCAGACCCATGTTCTTTATTTTCTATTTAAGCATTATATTTTTTTATATATTTATTGTAATTAATAGAAGGGTTACATTATATTCGCCAGATAGAAGGTACATTACTTCACATACATTGATACCTTTTCTCATGACTTGGTCCCAATTTCCCTCCCCCCACCCCCACCCCTCATCTTGTTTCTCCCCCTTCCCTATTCAATTTCAAATAACCAAATACAAATATATCCAATATATCAGATAACAAAGTGAGATACTGTAACAATATAAGATAACCAAGGGACAGCAAAAGAGATGAGAGATAACATAGTACATTAAGGACAACAATCACTCATTATATGGCTTTTGTTTTTATATCCTAGAGGTCCTTTCATTTAGTATCATACTATATGGCCTTATGTATCTAGGTTTTGCTCTATTGCAAATCTCTGCTAGGAGAGACCAAGGTTTCTACTGATTATAACAAATGAGGGAAACCATTGAGTCTATGTTCCTTTGAGTCTGGCTTACTTCACTTAATATGATTTTTTCTAAGTGTTTCCATTTCCTAACAAATGGGGCGATATCATTCTTTCTGACAGCCGCATAGAATTCCATTGTGTACAAATACCACATCTTGTTAATCCACTCATCAACTGAGGGACATCTAGGTTGGTTCCATATCTTTGCTATGGTAAACAGTGCTGCAATGAACATTGTTGTGCTAGTGGATTTAGAATGTCCTTGTTACTGGACAATTGGGTAAATGCCAAGTAGTGGAATTGCTGGGTCATAGGGGAGCTCTATATTTAGCCTTTTGAGGCACTGCCATACTGCTTTCCATAGTGGTTGATCGAGTTTGCACTCCCACCAACAGTGTAGTAGTGATCCCTCCTGGCCACATCCCCTCCAGCATCTGTTGTTATTAGTTTTCCTGATCCTGGCCATTCTAACTGGAGTGAGCTGGAATCTTAGAGTTGTTTTGATTTGCATTTCTTTTATGACAGAGATGTTGAGCATTTCTTTCATGTGTCTATAGGCCATTCTTATTTCTTCTTCAGAGAAGACTCTCTTTAAGTCTTTGGCCCATCTTTTAATGGGATGGTTGTTACTTTGGAGATTAGTTTTGGAGTGATTCAATTTTTTGAGCTGTTGATATATTTTAGATATGAGGCCTTTGTCTGTTGTATGGTTGGTGAAGATCTTCTCCCATTCTGTAGGCTTCCTAATTAATTTACTAGCTATGTCCTTTGCCATACAAAAGTTCTGCAGTTTAATGCAGTCCCACTTATCCAGCCTTTCTCTGATTTGTTGTGATTCTTGGTTCTTATTAACAAAGTTTCAACCCGTGCCAAGGAAGCCTACTGTGTCTCCTATTCCTTCTTGTAAAGTTTTCAGTGTGTCGGCTTTTACCTCTAGATCTTTGATCTAATTGGAGTTAATTCTAGTGCAGGGTGACAAAGAAGGATCCAACTTTAGTTTTCTGCAGGTACTTAACCAGTTCTTCCAGCACCACTTGTTAAGCATTATATTTTCTAAGTTGATGATTTTATGTTATGTACATGACTTTAGAATTTTCAGAGCATCAGAAGTTATTCATCCTCTTAGGTTTGCATAATACTCAAATGACCACTCATGGAATGGTTCAGATATAAATGATTTTTTTTTTTTTTTTTTGCCGGTCCTGGGGTTTGAATTCTGAGCCTGGGCACTGTCTTTGAGCACTTTTGCTCAAGGCTAGCACTTTACCATTTGAGCCACAGCGCCACTTCCGGCTTTTTCTGTGTATGTGGTACTAGGGAATTGAACCTAGGGCTTTGTGCCCAATAGGCAAGTACTGTACCAGTAGGCAACACTTCTGGCCCCAGATGTAAATGATCTTTCAGTGTCAATTGTTTTAAAATTTCCATGAGTGAAAACTTATGAAGAATTCATATAACTCATTCATTTTGTCAGAGTAACCTTTAATTTAGGGCCTGTAGTCTTGACTAGAAAAGTAGGTTGTCAGCAATGATTGGTATAAACCATAGTGTTGTTTCCTTGTTTACTTAGATTATTTCCCATCCTCCCAGTGATACATCAACATAATCTGAGGTCCCCAGTTCATGGGCGAATATGGAGAAATCATTTTGTTGTTTATTTGTGATAGTGGTTGAACCAAAGCACTCTGCAAATGAATTTGTTTTCTTTTCTTTCTCTCTCTCTCTCTCTCTCTCTCTCTCTCTCTCTCTCTCTCTCTCTCTCTCTCTCTCTCTCTCTCTCTCTCTCTCTCTCTCTCTCTCTGTATCATGGACTTTGAGTAGCATAGAATAGCAAACTCTAAGTCCAGCAGTTCAGAGAAAACAGTTTCAACTATTTTAAGCAAAGAACACAAGAAAATTATTAACTTTTTGTCTGAGCAGCTAAAGGTTGGTCTTCTGCATGTAGGACAGAAATAGAAGCACTGAATATAATTCTTTTTTTAAAGTTACACAGTTACTTGAAAAGTATTCTAAATATGTCCTACTTTTATTAATCAAAGATTGTACCAGTCTTGGGGCTTTGAACTCAAGGCCTGAGCAAAGTCCCTGGGCTTTCTCAAGGCTAGAGCTCTACCACTTGAGCCTTGAGCCACAGCACCACTTCTGGCTCTTAAAAAAAATATATATATATGTATATATATATGTATATATATATACACACATCTATACATATATATACGTATATATGTATATGTACACATATACATGTGTATATATATATATATTACCAAGGAATTGAACCCGGGTCTTAGTGCATATATATATATGTGTGTGTATATATATCTGTGTGTATATATATGTTAGTACCAAGGAAATGAACCCAGGTCTTAGTGCATGCTAGACAAGCACTCTTACCACTAGGCCAAACTCCCAGCCCCAAAGTTTGTACCTTTAAATCATCTACTTATAGTCCTATGTCCCCATCCGTTTCTCTTTCTTTCTTTCTTTCTTTCTTTCTTTCTTTCTTTCTTTCTTTCTTTCTTTCTTTCTTTCTTTCTTTCTTTCTTTCTCTTTCTTTCCTTCCTTCCTTCCTTCCTTTTTAAAAATATCTTAAGTAGTTGTGAGCTACATTCTTAACTGTTATAGGTGACTATTTAACCAAGCTTAGATACTGGAACACCAGGAATATGTATATGAATCTGGAAAGGTAAATTATTCTCTTTCCTTATGGATCCAAATAGTGCCACTAGCGAATAAAGACATTTAGCTCCACTGTGATTGTTTAGTCTACAAATCTGCATGTGGAAATGACTTGTGTGGCACAAATGCTTTGGAAGAAGCTGCATGTGGAGCTAGACACAGCTGAAAGATGGAGAAGTTAGACATAGAACTTGGTTTATTGCTGGATCTGTCTGTGCTTACAGAGCCCCCTTCTTGACTTCCTCCTTACAATGACTGCAATCTTCCCTTTTTGTCTACTTAATTCCAATTCGATTTCTAATCTATCTAACCAAAAAGAGGCTCGACACATGCAATCTCCATTGCAGATCTTTCAGCAAGACTTGCCTACAATTCTGCTAAATACATTCTCTTGCTTTCTATATTTTTTTATTCTGACCAATGACTAGATAAGGCATTAAAATTTTTATGCTAATATGACACATTCACCAGAACACAAAGAGTGATTTCACACTTCAATTCCAACATAGAGAAATTCCCCTCTTAGAAAACACGGAGGTGTTTGTCCTTACTGAGGCCTTTTGTAATGAATTTGGGCGTAAAGCTTTCGTTTACAGTTACTGTTGTGGAGCAGAGAGCATTCTGGGAGTTAACCTGCAGGACAATGTAAAGAGGAGCATATATTCTTTCAAGGCACTTGTAGCTGTCATTTCATTTTTTGAGAGTTATGAATGGAGGCATTGTTGCAAACAGCTGTACCATGAAGGCATTTAAGCCTGTTATTACTGCCTGTGGTGTCTGCACTCAAAATGCTGCAGACACTGGAATTATGATTTACAGAGGTGAAAAATGTAAGTTTTATAAGATCCATTTCTATGTTTAAATCTGTCTCTTCCTTTCATTGGACATATTGTTTTGTATTGATGATTCCAAATCTGAGTGCTTTTGATTCCAAGGAATTCAAAAGGGTTGGGCAGTATATATCACAAAATAATATTAATATACTGGTTTGGAAAGCAGTGCAGCAACATGAATGCAATTTTAACATATTTAATTATTTCCTCCTAACAACATTACAAGACAACTTTAACAACACAGCATATAATCAGAAGAATCACAACACATTCAGTAAACTGATTTCTAAATGTAGCACAACCTAAATGATAATATTGGATTGAGTTAAACTGAAATGATATATTTTGTGAGTGGGAAAAAATGTGTTTTTTTTCCCTGAAAAGATTGATAACTTTCTCCTTATAGTCAGGTGGCCATCATTAATATGCTAAGATGTCTTGTCACACGCAGGTTGGATGACTGTTCTCTCTGAAGTTTCTTTTCTACTCACTCAAATCTTGGTGAAGCAATGCTTACATCAAACTTTCGCCTTGGTTAAGAGTGAATTCAACAAGCTGGATCTGGTAACCCATGGCTTGTAGTCCTAACAATTTAAGAGACTACTTAATATATGTGGATCATGGTTTGAAATAATCCCAAGCAGACAAACCTGAGAGACTCTTATTTAACCACCAGAAAGCCAGAATTGGAACTATGAGCCAAATGATAAAGTGCTAGCCTTGAGCACAAAAGCTCAGGGACAGTGTTCAGGTCCTGAGTTCAAGCCTCAGAACTGCCACATATATACACAAAAAGATTGAATTCAGTAAATATAGGAATTGAATAATTGGTTTGCCTTTAACACTTTATTACTTTTTCTTATAAGGATGTTTCTACCCATGTTGTCTTCAAACTGCCATCCTCAGACCTCAGCCTGCTGAGTTGCTAGGATTACATATGTGAGCCACCATCATCCAGCTGGCTGCCTTATTGCTTTTGATAGTAGATCATGGACCATCTGAGATACTTTAGTTCTGATGCAAATTAAAAGATAACCAAAATATTTGTCAAAGAGCTATCCACCCCCCAAAAATCCTGATTAGTTTCCAGAAGATATGGCCTGTTCTATTCATTCTATGTGCACAGCATATCCAGAGTGCTGTTGCGTCATTTAAATAAAATTCTTCAACTTGAAATATGTTCTATTCCATGGAGTTTTATATTTCTTTTCTTTTTTATTTTTAATTGTGATCACTGTGGGGCTTGAACTCAGGGCTTGAGTGCTGCCCCTGAACTAATTTCCTTAAGGTTAGTGTTCTACCACTTGAGCTATCTACTTCAAAATTTTTTGCTGGTTAATTGGAGATAAGAATCTCAGTGTCTTTATTTCCCAGGCTGGCTTTGAAGTACAATCCTCTTGGTTTCCTAAGTAGCTAGGATTATAGGTGTGATTCACTGGAGCCCAGCCTTTCTATTCGTTTTTTCCTTCCTTCCTTCCTTCCTTCCTTCCTTCCTTCCTTCCTTCCTGCCTTCCTGCCTTCCTGCCTTCCTGCCTTCCTGCCTTCCTGCCTTCCTGCCTTCGTTCATTCTTTCCTCCCTCCCTCCCTCCCTCCCTTCTTTCCTTCCTTCCTTCCTTCCTTTCTTCCTTCCTTCCTTCTTCCCTCCCTCCCTCCCTCCCTCCCTCCCTCCTTCCTTCCTTCCTTCCTTCCTTCCTTCCTTCCTTCCTTCCTTCCTTCCTTCCTTCCTTCCTTCCTTCCTTCTTTTCTTCCTTCTCTTTTTCCTTCTCTCCTCTTTATTTCGCCCTTTCCTTCATTTTCTCTTTCTTTCTCTCCCTCCCTCCCTTCTTTCCTTCTTTCCTTCCTTCCTCCTTCTTCCTTCCCTCTTTCCTTCTTTTTCTTTTCCTTCTCTCTCTTTCCCTCCCTCTCTTCTTCCCCCCTCTCTCTTTTTCCCTCTTCCCCCCCTTTCCTTTTTTGGAAGGTATCTGAAAGATCATCTAGTAAAACATTCTCATTCCATAGGTATCCATTAGGACACTATGGGTTCATGTAACCAAAAGCAGATTAAAATTTCCTGAAGTGGAAAATAGGAATTTGGAGCTGACAACACAGAATAGTCCCGGTAAAAAGAGACCTTATCCAGTGTTCAGTTTCCACTAATCGGCCGGAGTTTCTCTCACTAATGTTTAGCCTTCCTTCTCCTGTGTGATTAGACTCGAAGGCCGATGCTCCCAACCATGAACTCATTCCTTACCGCATGTTTCTTGGCACTTTTGGCTAGGAAAAGTGTGCCATCCTGATATTTCAAGCAAAATCTCAGAAGTGACTCTTTTTGGATCATAACTTAGCCTCATTTGAGTTATGCACTCTTGTTTCATTTGCATTTATCTGCAGTGAATGAGATCAGATCTGCTGACTGTTTTAAGGCAACAGGAGTCCAGTAGTGAAGCAGGGGTAGGGTTGAACTTGGGCCACCTGCACTGCAGAGAAGTTCAGGTTGCTATTCTCTGGCAGTGGCTTCTCAGGAAGCAACCAGTCACCATGGAACAGTGAAGTCTGAGAGGGTCTAGGAAGTCCTCCTGTAGAATAAGTGCACATTCTTCCATCTGTCTAGCAAAGGTCAATGAACTACTGCATACGTTCATTCTGTTAGCTCCTAGGATGGTGGAGTTGTAGAAATGGAGGCACTATGTAGTACCATCTCTATCAACTTCTGCTTCGCTTCTTGAAAGGCACCTAGTGTGTGACAACTACTTCCCACCATGGATTTGCTGATTCAGAATATGTGACTTTACATCTGTGAAATTACAAATATTTTGCACCTTCCAGTTTGATTGCCCTTGTCAAATAATTCAGAAATAATGATATTTAACAAACATCTCAGAGCTTCATATCATTTCTGTCTCTGGGTCAGAAGACACTAATTTGGGAATGTTTTCTGAAAACATGTTTAAGTGACTCTCTGCCTAAGACCATAACTATTTTCTGATTGTCAAGTCTTGTTGATGTCATCAGAACAGAAGACTGGTGGGCACAGTGAAAACCTTTCTGTTTTGCACTATAAGGAAGTATATGCAAGTAGTAAAAATGGTGAAATTGGGATAAGCAGGAAAACCCATAAATATATTTACTATGACAAACAGCATTAGAGAAGGCATACTATTACCCATTTGTGGCTTTTGCTTATCTTTCAGGACTCTTCTCAGTTGTTGTCTTGTATGATTGATATACTAAGAATCTGGCCAATCTGCAGCACTTAGACAGTAAGAGTAGGATGTTGACAACAGCAGTTGACAATGATGAGTGCTGACTGTGGCTTGTAGTAGGAAATATACTATTCACTAGGTTGCTTTGTTAGAGCTTTCTTTTTGTCAGACAGCATGGAAACCAAGACAAATTTCTATGTGCTTCTTAGAAATAATCTTCAGAGGACCTATGGTCTCTCATGCAGCTCCCTCTGAAAGCCCAAAATGGCTTTTGTTAGTTTATTGGAGACTGGAGGGTGATTGTAAGTGCGACTCTTTGATAGCAGTTTTGAGGAAGGACATTTAAATTAAGATGGGTACCAGAGTAAATCTGATGCGTTTTTCCCATTACATTTCTAACAATTTTGTAGGACCTTTGAAATGTCTTACTTGAACTCATGATTTGCTTAAGAGCTTGGATTAATCTTTTATGTGCTGTGCTGCCTGCGGAGAAAATAATCTAAACTAAGTGGTGAGATAAACTTCTCTGCATAATGGTGATTGGAAATAAAATAGCAGTGGGTTATGGTTGATGATAATAACAGATAATTACTGGAGCAATTCATGTCACTGAGTGATATAGAATATATTCTGAGTGATTTACATATAGTAGCTTATTTAACCTTTAGAAAACCCTACCTAGAAGTTATGATTGTCATTATCTCACAGATGAGGAAACTAAGGACTAGACAGGTGAATACATTTGTCTTGTTTATATATCTATTAGGAAAAGGTGATGGAATTTAGACACATGGGCAGACTAGACAGATTCATGCTCTTAAGTACCAAACTAAAGGGTGACTGGATATGATTTTAATGTGTCATGAAATCTGTAGCGCAAAACCGGTAACATAAGCAGAGCTCAACAGTCTTTCTGTATTCCTAGCTTTACTTTCTATGGATTCAGTTGTTCATGGTCAAATATGGTCTGAAAATCCTAAATGGGACATTTAAGAAACAAACAATTCATAAGTGTGGAGTTAGTAACCAGTCTAGTGACATGACAGAACCTTCTCTGTTTCACTTAATGCCAGTGTATTCTTTTGTCCAGCTTATTTACAACTATGCTTCAGATGTAATTTGGGATCTTGCTTCACACTTGGTTTTCCCCAGACTTGTTAAAATTTTGTAATTGCTCTTTTCTTAATGACTCTTCATTAAAGCACTGAGTTGATTATCATAGTTTGTGAAACTATTGTTTTTGATTATTGGGCTTTTAGGATATTTTCATTCATTTGCATTAATAAGCAACATTGCATAGCTATATTTTACCAAGCCCAAAGACCATTTTTTGGTAAAAAAAAATTGTTGGGCCAAGCATGGACATTTTCCTGTAGTCCTGGCACTCTGAAGGTGAAAGCAAGTACATACGAGTTTGAGGCTTGCTTGGACTACATACTAAAAGCCTGTTTCAAAAACCGAAAACAAATAGGGAAGCTATATCCATAGAAACATACTCATTCATGTACTGTAGTTTTCATGTGATGAAGGCTTAAATATTTATTAAGAGAAAACTTTGGAAAATCTAAGTAATTATTAATACCCAAAATAATTACTTCAGTTTCATTAGAATAAATTTCCAGTGTTGAAATTATTTTCCACAAACAGTGTGAATATTATGCAGTTTCAAAGTATGTTTCCAAATTGTTTTTGAAGATGTCATTTTGATTTATAACACTACTGACAGCAAGTCTCCTACTTCTGTTCAACTTTATCATAATTGGGTTTTGTCATCTTAGGCTTTTCTTAATTTAATGACCATGAACACTTATACATCATTGGCCTTTTGTTTATGCTTCCTCACTACAAAGAAGCTATTTCCTTTTGTATTTATTAGTTGTTTTTCTCTTGCATGAGCTGTCTGCTCTTGTTTCTTATATGCTAGTCTATTAGAGTCTTATTGCTCCCCTCATTAATTTCTATGAGCCTGAGGATGATTTTCTAACTTAAACTAAAAGAACCAGCCATAAGACATGCTACTCAATGGCTTATGATTCATTAAAGCAGATAGAGAAGTCAGGTTTATAATAATAATTATGAATGTCACCTTTTAAAGCTAGAGTATCTATGTTACTGATGTAAATAATACCAGTAGCTCTTTTATGACTCTCTAAATCTGTAAGCTGAACTCCTATAAAGAAAATACATCTTCTTTATGTAACAAAAATATTTGCTTATGTCATATTAAATTTCTCATTTGTGTATGACTCATGGAAGTAGACAACCAACTGAGCTATGGTCCTGAGTAAAAGAACCTTGTTACAATAATCTTTATTCTCAAGATGAAAAATGTTTACAAACTTGAGTCTCTCCCATTCTTTACTTACAAAGCTGCATTCCATGGAAGGACAAGAGAATAATTTGAAAAGCTGCATTTGGGTGAAAAGGCAATACATTTCCAAAAATTTTAGTTCGTATTAATCTAAATATTTATTTATTTTTATTTTTATTTATTTTTTGCCAGTCCTGGGCTTGAGCTCAGGGCCTGAGCCCTGTCCTTGGACTTTCTCAAGGCTAGAGCTCTACCACTTGAGCCTCAGCACCACTTCCGGCTTTTTTCTATGTATATGTTACCAAGGAATCAAACCCGGGTCTTCATGCATGCTAGGCAAGCACTTTTAACCACTAGGCCAAACTCCCGGCCCTAATCTAAATATTTATTACATGATATATGTACTTGAAATGCAAAACCTAAAAAAATAGGTGTGGGCAAGTGAAGTGAGAGGAAGCTAGAGGGACGTGATGATGGTAGGTGTTGTAGATGAGGATATAGAAAGATGTAGCTATACTTATGACCAGATCTAGTGGCAAAACGATGGAAGGAGGATGAGCAAAGGCAAAATTCCTTATTCCATGCTTGCAGCTTGATGATCTGGAGAATATAAGGACTCAGAGAACTTGAGCAAAGGACAAAGGTCACAGAGTGTATGTGCGTGTGTGGGGAGGGGTGTGAAGTTAATGTTCAAAGGTATCGGTTAGAACAATGGAACCCAACAGCGTATTCCTGATGTATGCCTGATGATGAGAGCCACTATACCTCATCATTCATGTCTAGAAAGCTGATTGAACCATCAGATGACTCAAGGGAGGCATAATTCTTCATTTCTCTCAGTCCTCCGTAAGCCAGGCAACTTCTGAGTGTTAGCCAACTGTTGTGACTAAGAGCACAGGCTGTCCTTTGAGTCCTTTGTCCAACACTTACTAACTGCCTCACCTTGGCCAAGTTCCTCATTTCCCTTATGTCTCAAATAAGACGCTTGGGAAGGTCCCTTGCACACTTTTACCCCTCCATCATCTCATTCATGTAAGTGTTGATAAGGAAGGCGTCATTGTTTGGCACAGACTTGAAGAGATTGAGCACCCATTCCTTCCAGTAAAGGCTTCTGGGCTGGAGAACTGAGCTTCTCTTGCCACAAAGCTGTATTTGGGACTAGTTTCTAGAAATCTAAGTCTTCCTCAGTCTGTAGCTCTATCTTGCTATCCAGATAATGTTGTTTTACACACCAGGCTCTTTGCATATGTTACACCATTATCTTAGAAGGCCCAACCATTACATGCTTTTCAAATTTCAAATTCATGTCATTTTAGGAAAATCTTCGGAACCTCTGTTTTCCCCACTCAGTATACACATTATTTGATCTCCCCACTGGGCCCTAGGAACACACTGTTCTCAGAGACAGTTTCTCATTTCTCCAGTGACTTATCTCTCCACCTTCTTAATGAACTGTAATCCTTGTGAGGGCAGAGGTACCTAGCTATCAGTGCCTGGCAACTAATATAGCAATCATGCTTATTGAATAAATGAACGATTAAACGAGGCTTAATGTAGATGAATAGGTCTCTCAAAAATCCAGTTCTATAACTTAGATGTCTTATGAGCCTCTACTCTTTTTAGACTATGGGTGGTCAGTAGTAGTTTAACCGTAGTTTAACAGTATGGCTAAACACAGATGTGATTAGCTTACATAAATTTCTTTCATATTCGATTTTTGTTCTAACTCTGCAGACCTTTTTCATAAGCAAAAATTTCTAGTATTCCCATATATTTTATCTCTACTACTTCTTAGTGGTCTTGCTTCTTCTGATATTAGTAAACAAGTATATGATTACATCCCATGACGTGTTAGAGACTATGAAAACCGAGTACATGAGCAAAGTATCATTCATGGTATCACCAAGAGTCATCACACAGTTGATCCCTATCTTAGGTAAGTGGGGTAAAGTCTGTTAAGGAATGGATGTCCCTGTGTCCATTATTTGAGTTGGATACTTGGCTGTCCTATAACTTTATCTGTTCTGGTCTTTTTATCCTTCTCCTGCACCAGAGATGCAGCTTGATTTTACCTTTGCAAGTTGATACATACCTTTTGTTCCTTCTGAACATCTTTCAGTTTTCATTGACAGTGAAAAAGTGGTAAAGAAATCTAGTTCTTTATGAAACCATTGTATCATAGATTCTGGGAATTTTTTTATTATCATCTAGGGAATCACAACAGGAGATTTAACACTCTCAAGATCAGTTTAGCTTTTCTTCTTGGATAGGTATTTCCAGGACACCCTCTGAGGCTTAAAGAATGGAGTTAGTTTTCCCAAGACTCCCCATTTCTTCCCAAGTCAGGTCTACACACTAGGGATTGTCTTCTCTTTCCAACATTTATCAGAGCAATAAATAAGCATAGAAAATGTCTTTCCCTTCACTTCCCTTAGAAGCTTGGCCCTCAAACATGGTACATCTTCCTTTATATCTCATACTTTAAAATAGATGTATTTTTAGGTTGAATCAATAAAACACTGTCTAATTTCAGAGAGTACTTGGAAAGTGTTGAGGCATTGATGTGGTCATTGCGACTGATCACAGTCACCAATGATCTGAAAGGCAGAGGATAAAGTTCCAGTCATGACACTCACAGTGACCTGTCTCCCCCAGTACGAACTTGAATCTCAAGGCTATTTTTATCCCAGCATTCACTTAAGCTTTCTTTAATTAAGAATTTAAATGACATATTTTTCCTCCATAGTTGACAAACTTTACGTATCATTAGGTTATTGGGATGCTTTGCATGCTATCTAGCAATCTCTGACTCTTGACTGTCATGATAAATTTATTTACATTTGTTGTCATGATGGACATACAGTACTCAAATTTGTGTCTTGTAGGCTTCCTAAATTCCCTTCCTTTTACAGATCTCTTGTTTGTCAAGTGAATATTGACTGAGCTTGAAAAGAATTCTTTTTATTTCAATGAATTACCTTGGGAGATAGTACTAAGACTTGAGAAAAATTTATCTCTAACTTTTGTCGCCTTTCTGTTTTTAAAGGCTCATCAACTTGTAACTTATTATATTCTTCCACAGGACTATTGGATCTCTATGTCCATGTTACTATATACTTTATGTACCCTGGTCTTGAATTTGTCATCTTCTTAACTCAGCCTCATTATCTCTCTATGTGTACATATGTATCTATCTATGCATATGTATATGTATATTTTTTCTCTTACTGTTAGTATTTGTTCTTTTTAAAAATCGATCTATGTATCTAAGTCTGTCTGTCTACTTATCTATCTATCTATCTATCTAGCTAGCTAGCTAGCTAGCTAGCTAGCTAGCTAGCTAGCTATCTTCACAGGGAGATGATACTCAGGGCCTCATTTATGTTAAGTAAGTACCTTAGCATTCAGATTTGTCTTTAGTTTTAGGATTTGTTTTACTCCTTTTTATGCTCATAATATTTTATTATTTATACTTCACTGTCCAAAGGTGTTAGCTTCTTTCAAATTTATTTTGCTAGAAAAATGCTATTTCTTATGAAATAAAAGATTCCTCTGCTAATTATCTTAAATCTTGTTTATCTCCCATTCCCTATTCTAGTTCATTCAGCTACAAGTGGCTAGACACTCTCATTCTACACTTCCCATGTCAGAACCATTTTTCAGGTCTGCCATAACCACAACTCATAAACTGTCTTTACCCTTCAGTTTATCAATTTCAGTATTCTTGTCTGTTCCTTGGTGTAATTATGAAGCTCCTTTGGAATCACTTATCAAGTATTTCCAGAGATTTTGATTTTTTGGAGGCAGTGTTGTACCATTTTGCCTAGGCTCACATATCATTCTACCTCAGCCTGCAGAGTAGATTGGGACTACAGGTATACCTCACCATTAAAGCTTTATCTTGTTTGTTCTTTGTTTATGATTCAAAACAACTTAAAAAATTACATCTAGTATTCTAGTATCTAGAGCAATTGAATAGCTTAACTTACTGTATTTGTTGATTTAAGGTAGTATTTTTTTTCATGTTTGTCATTTAACTTGCAGCTAATGTTGACAGGTTCTATTTCAGGGAAACTAGTGAGCTTACAATGAGATTATTTTATCAAGGGAGGATTTAGGTTTGCTTCTTTTGAGATTCAGCAGACAAGCGAGCTGATGACTTTTCTAGTAAATATATTCACGAAATGTGAAATTTCCATGTCTTTTTCTCTCCTTTTTATCTAGAACAGTGCTATGTTTCACAATTTCATCAGCCTGTGCTTCAGCTTTCCTATTTTGCTCTAAACCTATCTCAGCCTCCTAGCCACAGAGAAGGAATTGGCATTTCTCCTTGTATAGTCACTGTCTTCGCGTCCACTAAGTATTGCAGTCCTCTTGATGATTTTCCTTACAGGATGTGATATGAGCAACATCATCCTACTGCACTAAGCAGAAATCACTTTCTTTTTGTTTCTCCACAGAGAGATTAGAAAGACACCATTGCTTGCTACAGTGCTCTGTGACTAGAGCATGCTCTATGGAGCTAACTGGGAACAGTTTGGTGGTGATAGTGAGGAATCAATGCTGAAAGGCAGGAAAACAGAAAGGACAGATCCTAGTTCCTGCAGCCTTGCTTTTTATACTATTTTCCTCTCAGATTGTAAAGCTAGTAGATGTCTATGCCTTCAATATTTGTTCAAATTAAATGAATGATTTCATTAATCCCTAGTTAAAATTCATCCTTTCTACTCCATCCCAAAGTTTTCCTGTGATAACTTGTACAGGTAGATTTTTAATGTGAAAAAACTTGAAACATACAGAAACAAAGAGAAGCAAAATCCAGCAAGGGAAGAAAGAAGTTACTACTTTATTGAGAGACCCTTTATAAAGGCTGATGATATTGACAAGGAGATGCTGTATTTTAGCTGAAAGACTTGGCTATTTTAAGGGTAGCAACACTAATACCAAAAAAGTATCTTAAACTATGGAATGTTCTTTAATTTGCTTCATAGGAAACTCTTTACATAACATTAGACTCATTTATTCACCCTAGTGCAAGAGTGTATTAAAAAGTGCAGATTTTGGCTGGACACTGATGGCTCATGCCTATAATCCTAGCTACTCAAGAGGCTGAGAACTGTGGTTCTTGGTTCACAACCAGACTAGGCACGAAAGTCTGTGAGACTCTTATCTCTAATTAATCACCAAAAACTGAAAGTGGCACTCCGGCTCAAGTGGTAGAGCACTAGACTTGAGCTGAAAAGCTCAGAGACTGGAAAACTAGAAGTGGTGCTCTGGCTCAAGTAGTAAAGCACTAGGCCTGAGCTGAAGAGCTCAGAGACAGGAAAACTGGAAGTGGTGCTCTGGTTCAAGTTGTAGAGTACTGGGTTTGAGCTGAGTAGGTCAGAGACAGTGCCCAGGCCCAGTGTTCAAGCCCTATGACTGACCAAAACTTAAAAAGAATCGTAGGTTTTTTCAGGCATTGTTTTGTTGTAGCAGATCTGGCTACAGGTAAGTCATTATGCTTGATTTTCACTTAATTCATTTTTATGAGTTTGTACTAAGCAAAAACAAATACTGGAGAAACTATTATATTAAAGTCAAGATTTGTATCACATTATAACCATGTCTCTGGACTAAGCTGGCTGTAATTATAGAACAACTTCTTCTGGAAGATTGCATACTGCTAAAAAAAAAACAGTATTACATTTTTTAATACTATGAGCCAAACACATTCTATAAAATTTCTTATTTAGTTCTCTTTAACCTTTAAAGTAACTGAGTGAGTTTTGTAATCTTCATTTAGAAAACTGAGGCTGAGCGAAGGTCAATAACTTTTTTGAGGTCTCATAGCTGGTGAGTGATGGACTAGGCTTGAGACATGTCTGTTTGCAAAGCTTTGTGTATTCTCAGATGTTTGTTTAAGTACATACATGTACATATCTAGATACATACTACTTGTTCCAGAAAGCCCATCCTGCATATGTAGAGGAAGTATGTTTCTTGTTCTTTGGCTTTTTCTTAAGTATTGTTTATTTACCTTATCATAATCACCAGTGAACATAATTGTCACTACCATGTCTACATTTCAAATTCTGTAGTTACATAAGACATCTGTGCACCTTTGAAAAGACTTTTACTCTCCTGTATAGTAGTTTTTGTTTTCTTTTTATTGCTCACAGAAATCTTATGAGGTTAGTTATTACTGCTTTCAAAATATAAATAAAGACTAGAAGAGTTCATTTGAGGTCAAAATGGAGATTTGGAGGTTGAAGTGATGGGCCCCTAATCCTCACGTCCTTAGCAAACTCCTCTACACGCTGCAAGTATTTGTCAAGGAAAACGTAGTTTGAACATTATTTGCATAAACTAATCCTAAACTTTCAGATTGAAGGGTGGGATTTCTAGCTCCTTTCTTACTGCTGTCTTTAATAGGTTCACAAAAACCTTCTTAAGTGCTACACATACTATAAATACTTTTTGAATGCTTAACCTTCATCAGGACTGTCAAATGTATTTTATCAACCAATTTGTGAACTGCATAGGTAATGTAACAGCCAAAGATGCATGGCAAATTGTTTTGAAAGAAAATGAAATCTGAGTTTGTTTTTCTTTTCTCCATATTTTATAATTCTTTTATCTGTATATAAAAAATAAGAAAGAAATATGCCCAAGAACTCTATTCCATAAGACTCAAATGACTTCCATTTACAGCAACGATTGTAAATTAAACACTTAGGGATTAAATAGCAAATATAACATAAAAATAATTTTGAATATCATTAAATCTATTTACACAAACAAATAAGAAGATAAAAGTGGAGAAAGAAAGATAAATGGGGCAGTTACTTGACCAGAAAACCCACACTTTGATTAACTCATTTAATTCATTTAGACCTTCTTTATCGTTTCTGCACAATTGAGATTACTGTAACAGCAACATCTGAAGTTTTATGCTATTATTTGTAAAAGCTGAATTACTTCTATGGATGTTATTGATAGAATAAGAGCAGCAGTCTATTTAAGGTGAGAATGTGTGTGAGTGTGTGTGTGTGTGTATGTGTGTGTATGTATGTTTACATGCAAATACATGTTAAAAAGTAGGGAGGGCAAATAATTCTTTTTGTCCCTGGGTATCCTCTGAGATATTTCAACAGAACTATTTGTATTTTATAGACTATAATACAAAAGCAAGCCCTTAGAGGATTTCTAAAATCTAGCTCCAAGTCACAATTATTTTATGAATATTTGATTAAAGAAGGTACTTAGATATTTGTACATAGTGCATATAAATCTACAGTCACTTAAGATATTTTGCTTACTCTAGCCTTTGTGTTTTCTCAATTATATTATTTAGTTTTTAGATATTCCTCATTGAAAAAAACAATGAGGAATCTTACCCTTTTTCCATGAAACTTAGCAGTCACAATCATAAAACATCTAGGAAGTATAATTCTTTTGACAGTATAAATGGGGCTCAAAATAATTGTTGTAAGGCATTAGGTAGCATGAGTGACTTTTAGGAAAGGATTATTGGACAATCCTGGACATCAATCTTGAAATAAACAACAGCAACAAAGAATAAATGCACTTGGTAAATGCACTTCCCAAGAAGAGACAAGAGAGTACTAATAAGTAGATTGGGAATGTTATTTGTTAGAGAATCAAGACAGGAAACCACAAAGATTATGTTTTAAAACAGTGTTGGGCAAGCTGGCTTGTCAGCTTGTGTGCAGGGTTGCACATCTGCTTTTCACAAAAATGGCAAATATCATAGCACCAACAATTCCAGGCATGTTACCAAGAAATCTCTTTGCTCAAGCTAATTCATGTTAGATATGCATTTCCAGTTCCTGCTGGAATTTTAGGCAGTGTGCTGATTTGGGGACGGTGTGACAGATCAGATATCATCAGAGTAATTTTCATCTTCTCTGCATACATGGAAAGGTAAATGACTACAAAGGCCTGAGGGAGACTCTTGGATGCAGTTCAAAACGACACACAGTGGAAAGAAAATGACTGCAGGACTGAACACCAATTCTTCCTATCTGAGTTTCAGTACTGTTTCAAATAATTTAAAGACTGGAACTGACTTTTTGGGAGAGTGACTGAGACCAGAGAAAAATTCAGAAATGGAAGGCAAATCTATAATTTTTCTTGGATGTGTAGGCAAGATTCAAGGAATTGAGTGGAAAAAGAACTTGTAGAGACAGCCAGTGTCAAGTGTATAAGTTCTTATTTTTTATAGGCTCCTAGCACATATATGTGTTTAGCAGATGGGGATTCCTCTGTCAAATGAGATCAGTTTTCAGTGAAGGTCATTCTTGCCATTTTCTGGTGTGCCTTCATATACTACAGAGAATTGAAAGACAAAAGCAATCTCCTGCCTAGCAGGGTGGTATATGCCTGTAATTTCAACTACTTTAGAGGTAGAAGGCCTGTAGTTTGTAGTTGACTATCATAAAAACAAACTAAATCCTACAGATCTCCTAAGAGTTTGAGTACAGCTGAAAGATGAAAGGGATTCAAAAAATGAACAAACAAACTAAAACAGAAGAGCTACGGTGTGAGGCCCTGAGTTCAAGTCCTAGTACCACTAAATAAAATAAAATAAAACTATCTTCTAAACTATCTTACACCTATGGTTCAAAGGAAGGAATGATGAAGAAGGTATTAAGAAACTACCTTGTTGTCACATTGACCCATTTTCTGCTGCCAGATGAGTTTGAATTTCAGTGCCTATGGCTGTTTGATAGCCTTGGTAGCTCAAATAGACATATCCACCTTTTCCAAGATGACTTTCCAGCTCTTCACCTCAAGGGATGGAGTCTGTTTTCCATTCTTTGATTCTGGCTTGTCGGGGTGATTTGCTTCAGTTAATAGAATGATGTGGAATGGTGTGCCAGTTCCAAGCCTAAGCCTCTCACAGATTTGCACATCCTTCTTTTTTTTTTTTTTTGCTTTTCCTTCAAACGCTGCCAGCAATGGCCACATAAAAGTCATCTCAGCCATCATAGATCAGCTAGTAAGTCTCCTGACAACCTGAAAACTGACTGCCCAACAAGCCACAGTGAACAGAGCTGCATAGCTGACACATTGAGTGAACAAAATATTGTGATTAGTGTTCTGTACCATTAATGGTTTTCATCATGTAACATTATTGTGATAATAGAAAATAGATACAAGGCTTGTTGTCATGACCTGTGCAGAAACCTCTACATCAGAAGTTATGAGCCAGCATGTAACCAAACAATTTTAAGATGCAATTGTGTTAGCTTCCAGATTCTCAGATCAGAATTTTTAATATATTTTTGAATCTGTAGAATCCCTTCTGCTGTGTCAAGTCTGAAGTGTAATACACACGCTAGAAATCCCACATTAGAATTTGTCCTTCCAATCCTTTTGATGATTTTCAAACATCTAATAACATACTGAATACTTTCTGGTCAGTATATCTATGATGTTTCTTATTACTTTCACTGAACCTTGACAAACACACTTACTGTCCTCTTGTTATTCTTTGGTGGCTTTTCAAATCCCTACTGAAAGTATATCATGTTTTGATCTTTCTAGTGGGAAAAGAAGTATCTATTGCTATATGGTACCACTGTGCAGTTTCCTCTCACTCTCAGTCTTTTTGTGTGGAATAATATTCTTTCTAAAATTTTGTTTAGAAAGTCCCACACAAAAGTTTACCTTTAATTAATTAATTAATTGGTTTACCGGATGAATGTTTAAAGCTTGTAATATGACAAGGCTAGTTCTAGACACGTTTATATGAATTATATGAAAGAAGGACACATTTCTACTTTTTTATCAGCTTAGTTCTCAGTAAATAAAATTTAAAAAAATAAAACATTCATGAAGTAATGCATTTTATAAGGTAACAGAATAACACAACAACTTATTTTAGAAGCAGTGATCAGAAGAGATATCATTGAGGCAGGAGGTTGACCTGAGCCCTCAATGAAATGATCCAGACATTTGGAAATTTAATTAGAGATAATCATAGGCAAAAAGAATACAAAGTGCAAGGAGGCTAGAAAGGAAAGGAGTTTCATGTATTTGAGAGGAAAAAAAAGCCAAATATATCAAGAGGGACAATAAATAAAAGGGACACATTTTGGAAAGATGCTTTTTAATGACTTCCCGAAACCAATGCAACTGAAAAGTTTGGATTTGACCTTGCTGCTTTACTTCTTCGTAAGTCTTTAAGTTCCTTCTCTTGGCCCCAAATGGCAGCTATGACATTGGTCATCAGAGAATGATCAGGCCTATTTCCCAAAGGCTCTGGCTTTATTGGCCTTGTACTTTCTGAATCAAGATGCTCTGATTCAATGTTTCAAAAGATATATGGTCTATGACATTAGGTTTCCTTGAAAATATATTGTCTGTTGTTTTTAGCCTAAAAATCTGTCTTCTTTCTTCTTAATATTTTCATTTCTTCAGGGAAAAATTCTTGTTTCAGTTGGGGGAAAGAAGTCAAATGACAGTTTTAGAATCTCAGATGAATGTCTTATTAATGATGTGTGGCTGAAATACCTAGCATATGCAGATAGAAAGGCTGTTCTTTCACTGGTAGCTGGGTTTGCTCTCTGAGCAACTTGTTACTTGCTTAGTTGTTTCCTCATGGTTTATTTGACATTTTTTTCTTTTTAATGTGTCTTATTATTATGCACTTCTTGGTTTCATTTGCTAGTACTTTTTTTTCATTTCACAAAGTATATTTACTGATGATGCATAGGAATGCATTTAATTTCCTGCCAGAGTGTCAGCCCACCGTCCCAGAGCTGCATAGAAAATTTTGTTTCAACTACCTTCTTACCTTTCTAGAGCTAGGAGAGTTGAAACACAGGAATCCAGTCTCAATATTTATGTTGAACTCTGATGTGTGTCCTCATTATTGGCTGGCTTGTCTTTTTATTTTACTTTGAGAACTGCTTGCTGGTAATATTAATAAAAGGCTTCCAAAATTGTAGATCCTCATTGGTAATGGGTTTGATATTATTGTCAGTTGTAGGTCAAATACTTGTATTTGTTTTGTAAGTATTTATATTTGTTGTATGGTCTGAAATACAAATTGTCTATTGCTATTGCTCAGTATCTTGATTAACCCTTTGGTGGAGACAGAAGAATTTAGAGAGATTGTCAGCAACAAAAATGTTAAGAGTGTGTGTGTGTGTGTGTGTGTGTGTGTACTAGCATCTTATATTAATGGTATTTAGTTCCCTGTAGTGATTTGCAAAACTATTTTTTATTTTATTTTGTTTCCTTTTTCACCATTACAACACATCTTCATGCTAAAGAGGAAATATCATTATCTTATAGTGAAAAATTCTTTACCCTTTTCTTCAAATTGTCTTTGATGCTTCTTCTGTCTTTCTATTCTTCCGTCAGTATTTTATGATTGGCTTAAACATCATAAAAACAAACCTAGACTAACATCTCAGGTGTATCTGGGCCTTATATTGGGGTTTAGGAAATCCAATACTCTGCCTTAGAATGCAGGTTGGGGGTGGGGGTGGAAGCTTTCTGTGAAGTTCCCTTATCTAAGGTAAGTTCCTCCAGAGGGAAGGCAATTATCCTGAGCCCCATATCATAATCTCATCAAACAGGAAGATTAGCTTTTAGTAAAGCAGCCTAGGGAAGACAGTACACCCAGAGTTCCACAAGGAACTTTGTCCCAGGTTGGACTCCATTCTTCGGCCTATTCATCTCTCTTTAGAACCTAATTTGCACTTCCTCTAAAAGTGCCCACATCTTCCACTTAATTCCCTGTTATGAAGAAGGTATGTAAACCTCTACTTCACCCTGGCTTACAAAGTGCTGCCGTGCCCTTCTGCTTGTAATAGACTTGTGCACCTTTTTTCCAGTTACTCTGTCTGTTGTCAGTTTCCTTCCACAGAACTCAATTGCCTCCAGAGGAAGAGGGGAAGCTTCTCTCCTGCCTGTGGTCGAATACAGTCACAGCCATCATTCTTGTTCTTTGCTCTGACTGTAATGAGGATGCTTCTCTAAGTCATAAACCCTCTTCAACTTGTCTTTAAACGCTGTCATTCTCCCTTCAGATAGGTACATATTGCCCAAAAGCAAAGAAACAATTTATAGAGCAAGTGTATGCAAAAGTGCTTGTACATATTTTCAGCAGTTTCCAGAATTTCAGGAGCATCGGAAGATTTCATATTTGTATAACTAAAAGTTCCTCTCTCAAGTCACAGCAAGAGAGATATGTTGCTTAAACGATGAATACTCTACCAAACTACTATTAAAATTTCTAGTAGGAAAGTTTATTCCTCCTTGAAGAAGCTTTCATACTGAAGAAGTAACAGGCAGTGTCAGGATTTCACCTCATCTAGCAATAGCAGAGTTTCACTGCCACAGCCCTTCAGATCTCCAGGCAGAGAGACACTGCCTTTGGGCACCAGGATGATAATAAATAAATAAGTGCATGCCATTCCTTGAAGGTCTTCGTATCCCTTAGGTAAACCAGTGTCCATATCCTTTGCAGGCTACAGAAAGCCATGACTCCTCACTCAGACTTCCAAAGGAGAGGTGAGAGCAGTAGGAAGGGTTGGTATCCTTGTCTTCATTTGGTAATGGGGCCCTTTGTCTGGGATACAGCCCTCTGCAGTCATCCTGCTATCCAGGAAGAACAGGATTGATGGAGAGATTCTCACAGTGATCAGTCACCACTACCTGATGATCAGGTGATGATCTGTGACTGATCTGTTCAATCAATTCTGCACACTAATCTCTGTATCCCTATTCTTTCCTGATTTAAACCTAGAGCTCACATCTGTATTCTGAGCATGGGCAAAAGTACCCACTTTGCCTCTTTCCTCATCATGGGCCTGCCATGTAATAAGATTTTTCCCCTAATCTTCTCCAATGCCTATCTCTTTATTTGGTGTATTGGGACAGGGGTCCGGATCTGATACCTGTAATCCTTGTATTGGGCCTATGGCTTAAAACTTTGCAGGTACAGGCAGACACCATGGCTTAAATCATTTGCTAATATCCTCAAGATGGGAAACTAAACAAAATGGTGGCCTCTGAGACCAGACGGAGCCACAATAGCATCTTGTTCTTCACCATACTGTCCCCTGGACTTGATGTGGCCTCTAGTCCTTGACATCCTCAGATGCTGAGTCAGAACAAGGAAGGAAGTCTATTCCACCTGTAAAGCCATTGTGCCCTGCCCAGCTGCTACAGAGAATGGGAGACAAGAGTTGGATTATTTTCATCTTCATTATGAGAATGTGACTTTGTCTCAAAAGGGAGACACTCCTTCAAAGAAGAGATTTCTGCAGTTGCAGCTCAAAGAAGAAACATCTGTAGAGCAAGGTTCTGATGGTTCTTACCCATAATCCTCGCTATTCAGGAGGAGGCTGAGATCATGGCTCCAAGATAGCCTTATCTGGAAAGGTCATAAAGCTCTTATCTCTAACTACAAAGCAAAAGAACAAACAGACAAACAACTCACTCAAATTGGAAGTGGATCTGTTACTATGGTGATAGAACACTAGCCTTGAGCAAAAGAAGCTCTGGGCCCTGAGTTCAGGACCCCCAGAACTTGTACAAAGGAAGGAAGGAAGGAAGGAAGGAAGGAAGGAAGGAAGGAAGGAAGGAAGGAAGGAAAAGGGAAGGAGGGAGGGACAGAGGGAGGGAGGAAAGGAAACAAAACCAAAAAGATGTCCATCAAACAGTATTTAAGTTTTGAAAGTTATCAAAGTTCTTCCCCAGATTTAGGGAAATAGAAAACTTCCTTTAGCTTTGGACTGGAAATTTCAGAATGTTCTTTTGAAGCATAGACCAGACACAAATCAAGGCATTAAATTTGTGACATGGCATTCAGCCTTTCATATCATTTATCCAAAAAGTGCCCAGCATACCACCAACTACGAAGTTTACAGGTCACAACAAGATTGCACTAACTGCCAAAATAGCTCAGGGTGATGTGCTCAAACAATGTTTTCTACCTTAACCATCATTATCAATAATAATCTGTGGGACTCAAGCTCAGCTGGATATTTGGCTGGTGAGGTCAAAGGGAAGGCAGCTCTATTAGAGCAGCATTTCTAAGCAGTAGAAACAGCTTTTGTAAGCTTGTCCAGGACAGGTACCTGTAATTTTATTTAGCCACTTATGAGCCAGGAGACATAGAGTCTGTCTAATTAAAAATACCCTTTAGCTCGGGCTCTTTTTTAGACCCCAAGTGCACTTTCATACAAAGGAATGCATAAATATACATGATAATTGACTCTAATGACAGGAAAAGAATGTGATGAAACATTTCCTGATAAAATCTAGTCTCTGCATGCACAGAAGATCAAGACTTCCCTTCAGCCCACTGTGATTTACCACATGAGGGGTGAAACTGGAAAAGGTGAAGTAATTTCCTTCTAAGTGGAGACTACATGTGTGAAGAAGAGCAGAGACCTTTGTGTTATTCAGACAGGCGAAAATTATAAGTGTGATGTAGATGGGAAAGGAAAGCTTTGTTTGACAAGCCAGCCTTCCTTTGTAGCCTTTTTCCTTTTGAGGTATCTGGTGGATTTGCCAATTCCTCTTATAAGTTTGTGGAGCTCCTGATGGCTTAGCAGTGGAGTTTAGCAAGCACCATGAAAAGGGCATTGTGTCTGGGCTCTCTTCCATTGTTTTTTTGTAGAGCATGCCTCTGGATACACTTCCCCTGTTCAATTATGAATCTGGCACTCTTCAGAGATATGGAATGCAGTTATAATGATCAAGGATTTGAGGGTTAGAAAATGAATTTTTGAAACTAGACACAGTTGTTAGATCACAATTACAGGGACTTCAGTGAACATTCTGTTCATTTCAGGAATGGTAACACATTTGGAGATCTGTTCGCATAGAATACTGTATATTAATCAAGCCCAGCGTCACTCATACCAGAAGGATAGTTGATCAGATTTCTTAAAGTCATTCATGTTTGGCTTCTCACAAATTTAGCTTCACTTTTCTTTGGAAAAGAATTGAAGAAAGAAGCACACACAGACATAACTGTGGGGCAATAAACAAACATCCCATCTGATTCAGTACAGGATTTTAGTGATTAAAATAATTATTAGCAGATTACATATGTTTATACTGCATTCAGCAGCAAGAAAACCCCCATAGATTGAGAGATTTGGTACACCTGTGCGCCATTCCTTTGGGGGACACTTCCCACATAATAATGACACAGTCTTAGTTTGGGAATTTGAACATATTTTTAGCCAACTTAAAGGATATATGTTTCACTGAAATGGATTTCTGCAACTAAATGGCAGAGCTAGTAGCTCCTAATTCTGTCAAAATGTGCAATCTTCAAGCTCAAGAGTCATACTGGCTGGGCCAAACTCCATCTTCTGCTTTCATTAGCATTGTTCAGCTTTTTGGTCTAAAAACCTGGTTTTGGAGAAGAAAGCGAGGTTGCTTTTTCCTTGGACCTGGAAAGTGTCAAACAGGACGTGATGGGGGCAGGGGTGGAGGGATGGCCATGTGGTGATAGGACCACATTCTGCCTCTCAGAACTTTGGTAGGAAGCTGGGGGCAGAGGATGTTGTCTAGTCTTGAAACTTCCCGACAGCCCCTTCTAATCCTTGAGTCCTCTTGATTTTCTATGGCATCTTCCCTTGACTTGATGGATGCCTACCAGTTAGAGGTTATCACCTTATGTCAGATCTCAGATTAAAGAGCTTGTACTTGAAATAAGACTAGAGAAGAAAGGTAGAATAATTTCTCAGGAAGTCTTCGAAGCACGTACTTCCAATCTCCACATAGCATTTCTTCCCTGTCTCTCATTTCCTTCATTTATTTTCCCTGCCATGCAGTAGGTTTTAGGATAATGGTGGCTACAATTCTCTTCCCTCCCCAGCTTCTCTTCTACAGTTCCTGTTAAGCAACCTCCAGCCTTCGTCTTTCTCCTGAGCTTCAAGTCATATCATTTCTGTGATTCATAGCTTTTCCTCACTGTCCTCAAGCCACTGCTACTCAAGTTTCTCCCAGTTGAACTCTTCATCTTCCCCAGCACAACCTCATTCTTCTGGTATCTGCTGGGTATCTACATGGTCAAATAAGCGAGAAATAAATGAGCTAAAAATAAGATTTTCCAGTGAGAGAGGGCTTTTATGCATGTTAGAGATGAGAAGGGTCAAGATGAGGCAGGAGGGCTTTTCCTTTGAGTTTGGGTATCTAGTCTTAGTCTCTCACTACCAGGAGTGATGTTCCTGGATTCACTGAGCTGCTTGTCTACCGAACAAAGATGTGAAGTAGAGAATAGGATATTGTGGTAAGGGAAGGCATATTGGTTAAGGATAACAGATTCTGATCATAGAAATCTAAAATACAGTGCCTTAGAGAATAAAGTAGGTCATTCTCTTCAGAACAAAACAAGAAAATAAACCAAAACCAGGAGAAATGGAGGAGGGCAGTGATGTGGCAGTACTTGTTGCTTCTAGTGCTCTAGGCTGCTTCCATTTGTAAAAGCTTGGCTCTTACCAAGTAGTATTCATCCTCAAGGTCAAGTAAGGTCACACTTGTAATCCTAGCTACCCAAGGGCTGAGATCTGAAGATTGTGGTTGAAAGCCAGCCCAGGCAGAAAAGTCTATGAGACTCTTATCTTCAATAAACCACCAACAAATCCAGAAGTGCAGCTATGGCTCAAGAGTTTCAGTGCTAGCCTTGAGTAAAAGAAACCCAGGGTCAGCACCTTGGCCCTCAGTTCAAGTTTCAGGAGTGACACAAAACACAAATCATTATTACTTCTATGTTTGTGCCCTCTGGAATCATATTACTAGAAGAATTTCTTCAAGAGTCATCTGGAAAATTTTCTTTCATCCCCACCAGTTGTCCTGGATGAAGAGCTATGTGCTGTATAGGGACATTTAGTCCACAACAAACCAGCCACAGGGACCATGAGCCCAAAGGTTATCTGGCTTCCTGACATTGTGGCAGTTTATGTAAACCCATGCTATGGTGCTAACTCGACAGTGAGATTATGTAAAAGCATACTTCCCAGAGAGAATCCCATCATTAAAGCATGGATGCAGTTCGAATCTATTCCCCGTGATTTATTCCTGCTTCTTTCTCTCTAGTTCAGATCCTTGAAGTTCTTTCTTATCACCAAAACTACTTTCTGATTGGGTCCCTTGAGTAGAGGCAGGGCCAATAATTAATAAATTCTCCTCTGGAGCTGGAGGGCTGCCTTTTCTGGAGAGATTAAATCAGTTCCTAGTATGTTGCATTAGCACAGGTTCTGGTTCACAATGAACATTTGATATATGTTAGGAGTTACTATTATCTCCTTTAACAAATTATAGCTTTTGCTTTTACTGGGGCTATCTCTTCAAATAGCTGTACAGGAACTATTGGGTGCTTAAGAGCAGGGGCCTGTTTTATTCATCTCTTAATTTCCTGCACTTAGCTGACTCACTACTAGATGTCAGGCTTTTAAATGAGTGACATGGTGGTACTTCTGTAGGGCTCACAGGGCTTGGGGAATAGCACAGAATTCATGGGGTTCTGCAAATCATGTGTACGGGAGGCTGCCAAGTATTTCTACTGTTTCTGTTAGTCTTAAGTGGAGAGTAGCCAAGGGTCCCCCCATCTCTTGTTTATTCCTCTTATCTCAGCCTTTATTTTTGTTCTGGATTGGTAATACTTCCTATTTGAATATGTGTGCATACATATGTAATATACACACATTTATGTACACATATATATGCATATGTGCATCTAGTGTATAAACTTGTATATCTGTATATGTAGTGTATCTAGTATGTATATAGTATATGTACAAGCATATATACTATATCTATATGCACACTTTGTTTATATACATCATAAATATATATATTCATACCCTATACCAAAAGATAGTATAAGTAAGAATAACAACCAATCTGTTTTGAATCACATACTTTATACCAGAGACTTGAAAAATGTTTTTGTAAACCCACTCATTTAATTCTCACTCATGTCAAAGTTAGACTGTTTTTGTAAGGTTGTCTAATTTTTTTCCACATAAGAAAATTGGAACACAGGGAAGTGAGGTGTCTGGCTGCTGAGAAGAAGGGAAGATGTTCACAATATTTGAACATTAAATCCCCATGTTTTGTGCACATGACTTTTTTTCTACCTCTCTCCATATTTCTAAACATTCTTACCCCTCCAGCATGCAGGAGACCTTAGTTTATAAATTGTTCATTTGATATTTGAAATAAGTCATTATATATTTGATATTGGTAAGAACCTCTGAGTTGGAAAGGTTAGATTTTGTTACTTGCATCTGACAAATGAGAAAAATGATCCCAGACATTGCAACTTGGCCGTCTGGGTCTGGTGCATTAGTTCTGAGATTATTTTAAAGATTACCTAATCTAGACCATTCACTGTTTTTTTTTTTTTAAGAAGATTTAAGCCTCAGAAAAGTTAATGCCTTTCCCTAATTCCCACTGGCGCTGTCTGTACCAGTATCTACTCCTTTGTTGACTGGGTGCTGTGGAACTTTTATTGACTTTGGAGTCAATTATTCAACTTCTCTGAGATAATGTTTACTCTTTATAAATTGAGGACATTTTCTCCCTCATAAGGCTATTGTGGAAAAACAACAATAAATAAAATGAAATTAATCTAAAACCAGCAGAACACTATCCAGATAACCACTAAATATTCGCCGGAAGTCGGGTCTTTGTTTCCCTCTCATTTCTGTTTTCTCTCTAAGTTTGATGAGAGGATTAATGAGATAAATACTGTATTCTACACAATATGCCTTATTCCATAGCATGGAGCTAAGGAACTCAGAGCATCTTACATTCCTCTTTTAGTCTCCTAGATGAACTGGAGATTTGCTTGCTCTGGTTCATTCCATCTTTTAATTCCCAGTCATTCTCTTGGCAGCAGGAAGGCCTCCAGGCCAGATAAGGTTGCTTCTGATGTCACCAGGTTCCATTCCAGCCTAAACCCCTCACTCCATCATCCTGATCATTCTCCTGCCACTAGTTTCATTGCCTCCCCTTGCCCAATCTATCCAAATACTTGATTCCTTTCCTGTACTTTAGCTCCCTGTCTGAGATGACCATGGCAGCTTTGAAGTTGCTTTACCTTTCTGTCTCACCTCAGCTAGGCCGTCCATTTTACACAGTAATTATTTCCCAGTTTCACTCCCATTTTTCCCCCCACAGCTTTTCATCACATTCCCCACTTTAACACCTTGCCCATCCCTTGCAATCAGAGACTTGATTTCTTGCTTGCTATGGTTTGGATGGGAAATAGGCTCCAGAGACTCCTGTATTGAAGACTTGGTGGACTCCTGTGTTAATGGTATGTTGGGAGGGGGTGAGAGCTTCTGTGGGGAAGGAAGTTAGGTTATTGGGAGTTGTGCCTTTGAAGGGGATGTTTGCAGCAACACCCTTTGTCCCCTGCTTGTATATACTTCCTCCATGACGTTCTGCCTTACCACAAGGTGAAAGCGATGGGGCCATATGACCTTGGAGAAACTGCAATCCAGAATAAATCTCTCCTCTACGTTGATGATGTTCTCAGGTATTTTGTCCTATCATGTAGTGGTGGTTAGCACACTTCTCTACTGAGAAACCCAAAGCTAGAATAGTAGATAATTGCCAACATTAGCTGAGTGCTTACTATATGTCAAGTGTTGTGCAAAGTCCTTTACTTAAATTCCTCTTCATCAAAGAGTCATGAAATAATATGCTCATTATTTAGTCATGATTGTTCTATTTTACAGCAAAAGCAACTTTGGCTCAAAAAGTGTGAGAAATCTGCCTAAGCCAGAGGCTGTGAATTGTTGCTGGGGTTGATCCTTTACGTGACAACATATTCCTTAAGTTTTTTTCCTACAAGTTGCTGATTTACCTTCATCATTTTTAAGACACTGTTTGCCAGTGTAGATGTTGGGTCTGGGCACTGTCCCACTACATTTTTTTTTCAAGGATGGTGTTCTACCACTTGAGCCAAAGCTCCGCCTTTGCTTTTTGATGGTTAGCTGGAGATAAGAGCCTCACAGAGTTTCTTGCCTGGAGTAGCTTTAAATCACAATTCTCACATTTCAGCCTCTTGGATTAATTAGAATTACAGGCAGAAGCCACCAGCACCCAGCTTAAGTCATTACTGTTTTTGTTTCTTCTCTTTAAAGTATTTATGAGAAACCGGGGCCGGGAGTTTGGCCTAGTGGTTAAAGTGCTTGCCTAGCATGCACGAAGACCCGGGTTCTATTCCTTGGTGCCACATACATAGAGAAAAGCCAGAAGTGGTGCTGAGGCTCAAGTGGTAGAGCTCTAGCCTTGAGAAAGTCCAAGGACAGTGCTCAGGCCCTGAGCTCAAGCCCAGGACTGGCAAAAAAAAAAAAAAAAAAAAAAAAAAAAAAAGCCAAACAAACAAACAAAAGGATTTAAGAGAAACCTTATCCATGTTTTTATTTTGTTTATTTTTTGGCCAGTACCTGGGTTTGAATTCAGGTCCTTGCACATGCATGGCTTGCTTACCCCACTTTTCCCTCTACCACTTGTGTTATACCGCACTCTGGCTTCTCGCTGCTTACTTGGAGATGGAGCCTTGTTGAGTTTCTGCTGGCTCTAGTTCTGAACAATATTTCTCCAGATCTCAGCCTTCTGAGCACCTAGGAACACAAACTTAAGCCATTGGTGCCAGCTGTCTTCTTAATTTCTTCTTCCTTAAGACTAACTTGTTTTAGCTGAGGATTTTGACACCAGTATCTATATTTCTTACTATTCTGCTGATGTTGCTACTTACTAATTTATCCCTTTCATTCATTTCAATTGGCTTTCCACAAATAGCATGAGGACTGGGATCCACCCACATCTTATCCACGATTTCTTTCCTTCCCCATCTTCTTCTCCTATGAATTATGTCTATTTATAGAACTGTTCCTTTAATTTTTATTTTTAATCTTTCCTTTCTTTTCCTTTCCGCTCCTCTCATCTCCTTACCCTTCCTCTCCATTTCTCCCTCCCTCCCTCCCTCCCTCCCTCCCTCCCTCCTCTCCTCCCTCCCTCCTCTTTCTCTTTCTCCCTCCTTTTCCCTCCCTCCCTCTCTCTCCCTCTCTCTCCCTCTCTCTCCCTCTCCCTCCCTCCCTCCCTCTCTCTCTCTCTCTCTCTCTCTCTCTCTCTCTCTCTCTCTCTCTCTCTCTCTCTCTCTCTCTCTCTCTCTCTCTCTCTCTCTCTCTCTCTCTCTCTCTCTCTCTCTCTCTCTCCCCCCTTCCTCCCTCCCTCCCTTCCTTCCTGTACAGGGGAATCCAGGATGTTTCACTTGCTAGGCAATGCTTTGCCATTGAGCTATATCTCAGTCAGATTTTTTGGAGGGGGAGGTCTTACTATGTAGCTCAGGGTGATCTTGAACTTGCTATCTTTCTGCCACAGCCTACGGGGTACTGCAGTTACAGACAGTTACCCCTGTACTAGGCATTTTAGGTGCTAATGATGACTAAGCCATATGCACATTGTGATTACTTTTCCCTTTCTGTGTGGAGCCTGATAATAAGGTCCAAGGTCAGGGGCTGCCTCGTCATTTGGGAAGCCAGGGAGGCTACAGATTGGCTTAACTATGATCTTTCCATGTACAGTCTCATGGATAAAGCCCTCTAGCCAAGACCCCTCCCACTGATCCAGAAAACCAAATGTAGCTCCTGTCTGTCTGTCTTCATGCCACAGGAAGCAGGGGTTATCTCACAGTTTCCCGGGCCTCTTCCCTGCCAACTGTCAGGGCTGTGAGTTCAGCCATTTCTTCCTTCATCTAGGGATGAGCAGGAGATGCTTTAGATTTTTTTCTGCATCTAACATCACATAGTAGGTAATTCATAATCCAAGAAATGTAGTTTTTACAGTTCTGTAGACTGGGAAATCCAATATTTAGGTGCTGGCATGTGATCATGGCCAGCTTGTCCTAACATTGTGGCAAAGGACATCACAACGGAAAGTACATGGGAGCACATGGATTCAGGTCTCTTTTCTTGTCATACACTAAACCCATCAGAGGGGTGCCAACAAAGAGCTGTCTAAGGGACTCGCCTGCAAATATCAAAGACAATAACCTGGGGGTTAAGTTTCTAACTCTTGGACTTTTGGGAGATCCATTCAAACTATAGCCTATGACCAAAACCTACATCTCTCAGTGTTTCTTTAAGCTTTTTCTCAGTTGTGAAAATTCCTTCTCACTCTCTTCACCCCTGGATATGAGTTTCCTTTTTCTTTTTGGAAAGGTCTTTCTTTTTTGGTTTGGTTTGGGTTTTATTTTTTTTTAGAGCTTTGTGCTGTTCCCATCTAGCTGACTTGGTCACGATGTCTGTTCTGTAGCTGTTAGCTTTTAGAAATTTTGCATGGCTGCAAATGTAGTTCTCACATTTACTTGATCATTTGGCCTGGTTTAGAATTACTGCTTGAAAATTATTTTTGCCGCAGAACTTTGAAGCCATTTTTCACATCTTTTGGTTTCCAACATGGTTATTGAGGAGTTCAAAATCACTTAAATTCTTAATCCTTCACATGTGACCTGTTTTTTTCTCTGCTCAGTGGAAAAATCTCCCCTCACTCCCCTTTCTAAATTTACCAATGAGATGTACATATGTGCTTCTATTTTCATTCACTGAACTTGGCACTTGTAGGTCTTTCTAATCTGGAAGCTCATTCATAGCTTTCAGCTCTGGGGAAATTTTTCTTGACTTAGTCATTTTGATGATTTTTCTCCATCTCATGTTTTTCTCCCTGTTTTTGTTTCCTGGAACTCTTCAATGCAGATCATTTCCCTTCAGAAATTCTCCAAGTTTCTTTTTTAGTTTTATTTTTTCCTCTTTCAATTTTATCTATTCTTTCAATCTTCAGCTTCCTACATTTCCTCACCTTATCTTCTAGTTTTTATACTGAGTTCTTTTTTTACATTTCTATGGTAATATTTTAAATCACAAGGTTTGCTGTTTTGACTCTATACTGGTATTGGTGTATGCATGTGTGTGTGTGTGTGTGTGTGTGTGTGTGTGTGTGTGTGTGTGTGTGTGTGTGTAGATGAGGTTAGGATGGTGAGTTTCATCTAGGATGAGCTAGCTGCTATTTTCTTGAAGAATCTTCAGTGTTTTGTCTTTGGTTAGAGTAAGTCAGGTTTGCTAGGCTAGGTTCTTCCAAATCCTTGCTGTGAGGAACATCTTTCCTGGCAAGCATGCTGTACCTACTTCCTCTGCTAATTATTTTGTTTTCAGTTTCCAAAATGTATTGCTAACGTTAATATTCCTGTTGGATTTTTAAAATATTTTGAATGTATTGAAATTTTAGTTTTTAAAGGGTATTTGGAAAAGAGTTGAGACAAAAAGTTGAGATGAGGGCCGGGAGTGCTTGCCTAGCATGGGCAAAGACCCGGGTTTAATTCCTTGGTACCACATACATAGAAAAAAGCCAGAAGTGGTGCTGAAGTTCAGGTGGTAGAGCTCTAGCCTTGAGAAAGTCCAAGGACAGTGCTCAGGCCCTGAGCACAAGCCCAGGACTGGCAAAAAAAAAAAAGTTGAGGTGAAAATAGGACATAAAAATCCATGTTTACCTTTGCTGTCTTAATTTCTTTCTTTTATAAAATGTATTGTATTGTTATTATGGATAGGATATACAAAAGGGTTATAGTTAGATCAGTCAGGTGGTTTGTGTCTTAATTTCTATCATACACTTCAAGTCCCTCTTTTCCTTTTATTTTTACCAAGTTTTCTGTCACTTCACTAATATTTGAATTCAGAATACATGAATTCAAAATATATTTCCATCAGCCGGGTGTGGTGGCTCATGCCTGTAATCCAAGCTACTCAGGAGGCTGAGATCTGAGGATCAAGGTACAAATCCAGCAGGGCACTAAAGTCCATGAGACTCATCTCCAACTAAACACCAGAAAACCAGAAGTGACGTTGTGGCTCAAGGGGTAGGGCAGTAGCCTTGAGGAGAAGAGCTCAGGGACAGCACCTAGGCCCAGAGTTCAAGTCCCACCACTGACAAAAACAAAACAAAACAAAACACCTTTCATCTCTAGAGGCATTGTGTCAATGATGTCAATGATCATCCCTCCATATACTAATTGACAAGTAATAACTGTTTATATTAATGGAGTAAGGAGTGATACAGGGTACAATTCCCAGAATAGTGATGGCTTTTCAACTGAAGATCTAAATCAAAAGCAGTATCACTAGTCAACAAATAGACAAAGGCTGATACCTTGGTGTTGTCTCTCAGCTTTCACCTTTAACCTGTTATGGAGACCTTCAACTTCTACCTTATGAAGAGTTCTCAACATCTTGCCTTTTCTTAGGTCATCACTTTAGGTTAGGATTTCATACTTTATATCTGAAACAGTGTATTAATCTCATTAAAATATTTGCTTTGGGCCTTGCCTACTTTTCAAGATATTAGACAGAACACTGAAACTGTTGGAACATGAAATACCCAAGCATGTTGCTATTTTCTTAAAAAAATAAAAACAAAAACCCTTCAACATTTCTCTAAAGTGCAAATTCCTTTACCTAGGAATCAAGACTTCCACGCATCTTCTGAAGATGCCCTGCCTTTCTGTCAGCTTTGCTCCATTATCCCACATGAAATGTTTCTTTACCATGGAAACAATAGAGATGTGTGGTTACTCTTCTTCAAATTCTCTTCATTTTCTTCTTTTCCTCTTTATCTGTGTCACTCAAAATTGTGAGAGTCACTTATACAGAGAATCCTATATGTGATGTTACAATGCTTAATACAGTATTTGACCCAAGATAATCAGCTATTTTGCTATTCTGATTTCTAAGAGTACTTGTACTCCCTTACTTTTCAATTTTTCAAGTGTATTAAGAGAGACTGTTGTGTGAACATGACATGTACAACTTCATATAGTTAATCACACAGGATTATTTCAAATTATCTTTATGTCCTTCTCATGGTTATTTCTAGGATATGAAACAGTACTGAAGTGTCAAATTAGATGGGAAGTTGCCTCATTTTTTAAGCTTATTGCAATGTATTACACGTGTTAAGGGGAAATTGTTGTAAAGTGATATCATTGAAGCACTTATATAGGTAATTGGTTGGATTTGTGTGTGCATTTTCTTGCCAAATTACATGGTATAACAAGGCAAAGTGCATCATAAAATTACTTACTTTCTATATACAGAATACTTGCTATACTAAGAGACAAATATGCACAAGTTACAGTTGAACTGTCCTATAAAAGTCTTCTTTCTGCAAGTTTTCTGTGGGCTTTTACTCAAAGCTATGTTTTAGTAGAAGAGAACATTTCTTTTCTCCCTTCCTGTTCTGTTTCTTAGATCACTTTAGTACTAACCATTTCCCATTGAAACCTCAAATTTCCTACAATGCATTACTTTAAGATGGAGACAACTTGGCCTTAGAATCAACTCATGAGATAACTGATTGCAATGTCTTAGCCAGTTAATAGGTCTTGATCACGATGCTTTAATTCTCTCTCTCTTTTTTTCAGGTAGCATCATATTATGTTAGAGACAAAATGGGTTCAAGACACATCATGAAGCTGAGAGATTTTTCTACTAGAAAGTAATGAGGATGCAGATGGGTAGAAATAATTTGTCTCATAATTGGAACAGGAACTTTTGCAACATCTCTAACCCTAATTTCTTGATTTCTTCCCTTCTAAACCCTGTTAGCAAGCAAGAGTGTTAAATATACATGTTCGCACAGCAAATTAAATACTTCTAGGTAATCATAGTCTCTTCTATTTTAGCTGTTCTGATTTGAGAACTATTGATTCCATGTCATTTCAGAGAACTGAAATTTAATAAGTTCAAGGTTCAGTGGCTTGTTGTGGTTAATGGCAAAGCCAGAACTAGTAGCACCATCACTGGAGCTTTTAGCAAAGAGTGACTTCTATTCCCTGCACTGCACTTTTGGCCTACTCTCAAATGCCACCTTTTCAGCTTTAGTGAAGCTAGAGAAATTCTGTGGAGGTTGGGCAGAGGGTGAATGTATTGGCACTGAGGCTAGAAATCAGGGCCTGGGTATAGTCCCTTAGATTCTTCATTCAAAGATAGTAGAAGACCACTTGAACTACAGCTGTACTTCTGGTATTTTACAGATTTCCCTGCTATGGCCGGTCTCAAACCTCAGTTCTCATGTCTTAGCCTCCTGAGACATAGCTAGGATTATAGGTGTGAAACACTGGCATCAGACTTCTGGAAAAATTCTTAATCCAACTCTAAAGGACAGGCAGTTCAAAGTACCACATGGTCACTCTACCAAAGAAATTACCTTATACCACTTATCACTATATAGCCAAAGGTTAGAGAAGGAACCAGAGTAATTATCACTTCTTTCTTTCTCCTCCTCCTTTTCTTCTCTCCTTTACTTCTCTCCTCCCTCCCTCCCTCCCTTCCTCCCTCCTGTCCTTCCTTCCTTTCATGATTCCTCCCTTTCAACAAAAATCTCCCTATTTAAGCAGTCCTAGAACTTTCTATACAGCCCAGAATGGCCTAGAACTCTGTCCTTCTTCCTCTGCTTCCTAAGTGCTGAGATTACTGGTAGGAACTACCACACAGGCCCATCGTTGTTCGGAATCTGGGAAGGCATAGATAGATCTAGATGCCCAGGTAACTTTGAGGAATAGATGAGTGGTTCTTAGAAATTAAGCCATAGGTAAGCTTGCAAGTCATTGTCATGGATAACAGAATTTGCACAGTTGCTATTTTGCTCTGGAAAGCACTGCCACCCTGACAAGGTGATTTCTCACTGCAAATAACCTCTTACCGTATAGTAGTCTCCTTCCAAAGGAATCATTTTCAACTAGTTTTTTTATTTGGAGGAAGAAGTAGGCCTAGAAAATCTTAAGTGAATTATCTGCCCTTCTCTGTTTTTTTTTTTTTTTTTTTTTTTTTTTTTTTTTTTTGCCAAGCAGGGCTTGGACTTCCTCAAGGCTAGAGCTCTACCACTTGAGCCTCATTACCACTCCCGGCTTTTTTTTTCTATGTATGTGGTACTGAGGAATTGAACGCAGGTCTTCGTGCATGCTAGGCAAGCACTCTACCACTAGGCCAAACTCCCAGTCCCCTTCTCTGTCTTTTTAAAACACTGTTACAGTATATAAAAACTCTGTCTTATAAAGGTTCTGGTTGTGAAAGGAAACCAAACCAAACCAAATACCATCCCTAAGAACCCCAAAGAGTGAATAGTAAATAAGATCTAAGCTGGTACGGTCTGAAAGCAAGAGTAGTCTGATTTTGGACAAAGGTTCTGGAGAAATTACATCTCATAAAAGGAAAGAGTAGAAAGGAAATGGACCTGTGAAAGGTAAGTGGTCAGTTTGTATTCCACCAAGGGTTAAAAGGCACTTTCAAATGAGCTCAGTCAATTGCAGAAATTGTTTACAGAACAAACAGGCCTAGGATATGGCAGCTCTACTTTGTGTTCAGACTGGGGGACAATAGAATTGAAATCTCCCACTAAAACTACCCTCCCCGCACACATGTACATGAATCTATAAACATATGGTCTGAAAGATCTTTCCTTTGAGCTAAAAATTAGTAAAGCAATAAGTGATTGCCTAGGAGGAAAAGTTCTAGAATTTGCTCTAGCAAGCTAGGGAAACAACAGATGGTGGGAAGTTTGCTCATCCTGCCTGAGAACCACACGCAGCCAGACAGCAAAGCTGTCATTTGCTCTTAAAGAGTTTTATTCAGAATGACTTGGAGTCCATTCCAGAGCTGTTGCATGTTGTGCTATGCATTTGGAATCATTTTTACTGGATTTCCCCTCATTGTTTTAACATGAGGACAGAAGGCTCATTAGTTTTTTTGAAATGAGCATTTCTGAAGTCATAAAGCAGAACAGATTCCAAGGCCATACCTAGAGACCTTACCTGCTTCCTTTGGCCTTTCCTATCACTTTAACACTTTAATGCTATCCCCTCTGCTCTGGGTAACTCACTTACTCTTCTGTCTTCTCCATCATGAATCTTAATTATCACTTCCAAAATTTGCCGCAAGGGAAATAATGACTCTGTTGTTTCCATTTTCAATGCACCTTCTTCTAAGTTTGTCATCTAGGTTTTCTGGGGAGCAACACTTCTTTGTACTCTAAAAGTCTCTAACTTATTTCTTTTTCTGTAAAATAAAATCCATGTCTGATTAGTTTTCTATCCCCTTCCTTGTCCCTGGTCTCTTTCCCTATCCTGTTACCTTTAGTTCTTGTGTCAATCCACACGCTGGGCCACTGTCCTCTCTGCTGCCATATGAATGAGTCCATTTCCTGCTCTGTTGCTGGAGATCTCATCCATTCTTTCAGGAGTGGTCAGTGCTTCCTGGAGAGGACTTGTGTTGCTCCTTCATGTGAAGTCATACTTTCCCTTTATTCTTCATTCCAAGAATGTCTTTCATAACCACTTCATGCTTAATCAGTGGAAGGAAGGCTTCTAAGGGATAATAATGTGGGAGAAGCAGGATGAAGAATAGAAAATGGAAAGACTATGATAAGGTAGCATATACATGAATTTGTTATTATAATTAGACATATAAAATATAATAAATATGTAGTTATATACAATACAATATAGAATAAAATGAAGAGGTAATCCAGTCCAAGACATCAGACTTCTGAATTCACAGATTTATAAGTTTCTTTGTCACCTGCTTAACTTCCTCATTGATAAAGAACTTTCTGCCCATCACTTCTCAATATTTATTTATGCAAATGAGACATGAATCTCAAGGATAGAGATGAGTTCTGATTTATGACAGCATTGGGAAAACGGCTAAAAATAAGTGTACCTTGGGATGATTCACAGCATAATAAGGGACTTTCCAATGATTTGGTAACAAATGTAGCAGCCCAATCCCATTCAATAGTCTAGCAAATATTCTCAAAGTGTATGAAAAATGACAGCTGCTTAAAATGAACAGTTAATATTTTCATGTTTTAGATTTAACCTTTTCTGTGTGTATATGTGAGCATAAAAATGTGTGCGTGTGTGTGTGTGTGTGTGTGTGTGTGTGTGTGTGTGTGTGAAAGAGAGAAGGGGGCAGGGAGGGAGGGAGGGAGGAAAAGAGAGAAAGAGAGAGGCAAGTAAAAAATGAAGTTTATATGATAATGACCTGGAAAATAAATCCTCTAAAATCCCTGTAGTCAATTACCAACATTCCACTTTGAGAAAAGATACAATAACAACAGGATGTGGCTGTGTTCTTGGTGAGATGTCCATGTGAAAGTTCAAATGGAGAAGTCTAAGGCTAAAAGAATGTGAGCTACCACTAAGTTCAGCCTTTTACCTGGGACAACAGAAGTGAGTAAATCCCTGTGGTCTGAGAAATAGATTCCAGCCTGTCCAATACCTATAGCAATTGGAGCCTCACTACCTCTGTTTTCGTATCTTCCTCTCACCCCCACTCTGCTCCTGCCACCAGTTGTCACAAATTTCATGTTTAGTGGTTTAAAAGGTCAGTCATTTATTTCTCCCATTTCAGGAGGCAGAATTCCCCACAGAGACCCCTGACAGTAACTAGTTTTTGCTCCTAGCTTCTCATGGTGGCTTGGCTACTTTGGCCTTCCACGCCAACAGGTTCAACTGCATAGAATTTCACCTTGCCTTCTTTGGTTCTTCACAGGACATTTGTTAGTGGATTTAGGAATCATTCTAGTAATCCAAGACGAGCAATTCTCCAGATTTTCATCTTAATGACATCTACAAAGTTTATTCAAATTAGGTAACAATCGCAGGTTCAAGCCTTTGGGCCCTGGACAAGTTTGGGGAAGTCACCATTGAGCCCTGTGCAAGTGTGAAAAGGCAATCCATTCATTTCTTGATACATACATAGCTAAATTCATGTAGTTTTCAAACAAAATTATGCTATATACTTGGCCTCATAGTAACTCTTACATGTTTTGAACAAGGGATATTTTTATCTTATTATTTTAAATAGCTGTATAAAGGAGTTACCATTCAACGAATAAGTTTATAAGCACCTTAATTGATATAGAGCTTTCATCATTCTCTCTCATGTCTCCCAACCCAGCCCCTCCCTTAAATTTTCCTAGGAAAATGTTAAACCTTGTGATCTTCAGAAATTAACTTCTAGATAACCATGGAATAAGGTGAATATTAAGAGAAAGGCTGAGGGCATATTCCAGTGGCACAAGCCTTGTCTAGTAAGATCCAGGGTGTGATCTCCAATACCACAAAGAATGAAAAGAAAAATTAATAGAGTTACATCAAGGAAATGAAGAATAGTTTCCCCAAAAACTTACGGGATAGAGTGGTTGGTGTATTCCAAAGAGAGTTGTGCATTCAAAATGCCTTTTCTTATAAATAGAAGACCTGAACATCATTTCCTCTTTCTTATCTTAACAGTAAACGAACTTGGCAACTGGTGTGTCTGATGAGGTGAATCTACTCACTAGAGGAATCTCTGATCATGAACAGGAAGTACGGGAAGCTAAGAGTCACATCATGAAGGGCCCACTGAGGCACATGTGTTGGAAGAAGGTCACTAGAAGCTGTAACCTTCCTTAATGGTGCTGCATGTTACCGTCACATTCCTAAAATCATCTGATTCAATTTTACAATCCTGCTCTGAGTTTGGTAGGAAAAAGTTGAATGAAGTATTTTCAGTGACAGGAAATGAGTCTGGAAATTTAGCAAACAAAAATCCTACAGACCCATAAATTGGGTGGTGATCAAGAGGAGAGTTATGAAGAACTCAATTTTTTAAGCCTTACATTTCAAACAAATGGACTTCTAAGTCATATTTTGGGGAGATTTGCTTATATTCATCACTCAAAATTGTGTCATATTTTTCATGTCAATGCAGAAATATACTATATATTTGTAATTTAATTTGTTATTGTGTGGTTATGTCATCATTTTTCTTCCATATTTTCTCCTGTTACTGGGATTTGAACTCAGGACTTTGTATTTGCTTAGTTTTGTGCACGTAGCTGGTGTTCTTCACCCTAGCTTTTTTTTGGCGGGGGAGAAGGTAAGTGATTTTGAAAATGAAATCTTGTGGATTTGTCTGCTTGGACTGGCTTTGGACAACTATCCTCTAAAATCTCAGCCACCTGAATAGCTAGGGTTTTAAAATTGTGAGCTACTAGTGAGCAGCATGATGTTTCTTGTTTTTATATTTATTTATTTATTTTTGTCCGTGGTGGGACTTGAACTCTGGGCCTTGGCTCTGTCCCTGAGCTCTTCAGCTCAAGGTTACCACCCTACCCTTTGAGTCACAGTACCACTTTCGGTTTTCTAGTGGTTGATTGGAGATAAGAGTCTCACAGTCTTTAGTGCTGGGGCTGGCTTTGAACCGTGATCTTCAGATCTCAGCCTCCTGAGTAGCTAGGATTACAGGTGCGAGGCACAGCACTCAGCTATTGTTTCCCATTTTTAAAAGTTATTTATGCTTTATTTTAAATATACTACTATTACCAACATTCTTCAAGGATCTTCTTTTGAGTAATTTTTGGTCATGTTTCTACGGATATGTTCCTAGAAATGGCTGTGTGACCATTTTTTAAACAGGGATAGATTTTTACAAATTTCCTTCCAAAAAGGATCATTTGCAGGTCATAGAATGTTGACTGGGAACCTGATCAGTCTTCTAATGTTCTGGAAACTTTAGGAGTACAGTGGGATAGTAAACAATTATGAGGGAGAAAAAAAGGCTAAGAGCACAGCAAAGAAGAAGGTGGGCTGAAAGTTTGTATTTCTTAATGAGTAAATACAGATAGTGATGTAAAGATATGAGATTAGATGACAAGCAAAATAAAGCAAAAGCTAAACCCAGTGTAACTACGTCTCTGAAGGTTACTCATCCATTTGGAGTCATTCATGACTGCAGAAGAACAGAAGCAGTGTTTGATGAAAGGAAGCTTCTTCTTATATTATTTATGAATTAGTTTTAGCAGAACTAGGATTTCAATCAGGATCTTGTACTTTGTGAGGCAGGCACTCTACCACTTTAGCTATACTCCAGTTGGCAAAAGTGATCTCTAAATATCATCTGTACAGTAACCATTATGACTCCTTTACTTTATTTCCCACAACTGTTGGGTGTTTTAGGTGTACACAGTCATTAATTGCAATAGTAATAGGATGCATACCCTAAGAGAGATATCTGTATTTGGAGGTCAAAGGCAAATCATTGCTCTTGTTGGATTCCTATAAAAACAATTTTTAGCATCAGGGCATGCTAAGCTTAAAGGTGTACAATCTTATATGGTTACATAAACGTATGATTACTTTAGAGGTTTTATTTTTCTGATGAATTTGTGATCACACAGCACTGTAATTATGACAGATACTTTCTTTTCACATTACTGAGTAGTGAACCAAAGGACTCATGCTTCATAGGTAGGCACTGTAAAACTTGATCCATGTTTTCAGCCCTTGTACAAATTTTGGTTTTGGAAGAGGATGTTGGATGTTTTCCAAGGCTTGCCTTGAACTCTCAACCATCTTGCTTTTGCCTCCTGAGTCACTGGGATTACAGGTATGAAACACTACACCTGGCTTAGAAATTATTTGAGTCAATGTATTTAGCAAGGCTGGACTTTTTAAGTTTTCATTCTTCACCTGTATGTGGTCTGAGAGGGGGTTGAATATAAAGTGTGCTTCTCCAGGGGGCCATAATACAGATCTTTATGATGTGGGGATGGCACTTTCCTATAAAGGACAGGATTGTGAGATTCTGGCCATTACGTTGCAAATTGTTCCAGGAGAAATGTGCTTGTTGTGGCATAAAACTCTGGAAAGAAACCAAAGAGAAGATTGCAGAAATGGATTAAGGCATCATTGCTGGAGGAAGGCAGAAGATACTGGGACATTCACTTACCTGGGAGTACTGCTCACACAATTTATATCTGCTTTGCTTTTCAAAAGGTAAAATGCCAGCAGTTGTTTCACTAAGGGCTGGCAGAGGGCTTTGAGTGATTTACTTTCTGTGTTTTTCAAATGTTATATATTCTTTCATTGCTTTTTAAGCAAACAGTTCTTCGACGTCTGACTGTAATTCTGTTGAAAACACTAGCCACATAAAATGCTTCTCATAATTTACTTCATATTAAAACACATCAGTATTTTTAAGGGGAAATACTGATAAATGCTGTCATAGAAAGAAATTATTTGAATAAAACACATTTAAAATAATTCAAATCCACAGACAAAGCATAATCAATACAATATAAATAATATCTACAATATAATTAATTTTGTTAGAAGTATGTTTCATTGTTAAGAATAAAGCTTGTGTAGGATATTTCTAATTCCCTGTACATCATGCAATGACTATGTATAAGGTTAAAGTTTTCCAGCTAGATGCATTACTCAAGTATAAAATTCTACTAACTTAAGTCAAAGCCCCTTTTCCCTTCAAGGCTATTTTGATGCATAGCTCAGTTTATAGATGTTTCAGTCAAAGAATTAATATATAAAAGTGTTCAGCATTAGCCTTTTTCAAGGAGAATCTTCAGATCCTTTAAAGGTTAAAATTCATATTTAGACAACTGCTACATTTTTAAGCAATCATATATTACTTTCACTCGTTATTTTGAAAGTAGGGTCTTGATTTATACCTGAGCTGGCCTGCCATGTTCCTTCTCCTCTGCTCTGCCATGTTGCAAAGGCTCAAGCCACTGCACATAGCCATTGTGCTTCCCTGTAACTTGGATGACAAATGTGTTCTCCTGTATCCAGCCATTGAGACAGAGCGGGTCCTGATATGTCCATCACTGCTTACCCAGGAGCTGGTATTATAGGATTTAATCAGAGGCGAGTAAATGTTCATCAATGAAAAATTAGTAAAAAAGTCAAGAAATTATAAATGCATTTTGTAGACTATAAAGACTTCCCGGGATTAATAGGAATCTATGGTAATGGGAAAAATAGTGAAAATACAGATTTTTTTAATGTGTGTATGTGTAGATTGTGTGTGTGTGTGTGTGTGTGTGTGTGTGTGTGTGTGTGTGAGACACATCAGTCTTGGGGCTTGAATCCAGGCCTAGACAATGTCTCTGAGCTTTTGTGCTCAAAGCTAATGCTCTATCACTTGAGCCACAGGTCCACTTCTGGCTTTTTGGTGGTTATTTGCAGGTAAGTCCCATGGATTTTCTTGCTCATGCTGACTTTGAACACCAATCTCAAATCACTGTCTCCTGAGTAGCTTGGATTATAGTTATGAGCCACAAGTGTCTAGCTCAGAATCTTTTTCATGGCTTTTTATCTTTGTGGCCCCAGAGGAGTGCCTGCCTTCCTTTAGAGTTTGAGACAATATCCCTCTCCTCTCCTCTTTCTTTCCCTCCCTCTCTTTTTCTGCAAGGCCTTTTCCCATCCAATCAACCAACCCCTTTCTCACCAAATGCTTCTAATTACATGCAGTTTCCATTTGTAAGGGTTTCAGCCTACCTTATACATCGTCATGCTTGAATTTCTTCCTATGTACTCAATGATGTCTATTTTATTGTATGTTCCTTGCCCTTTTTTCTTGTCCTTCTTTGACTGAGAACAATGCCTGATATTTCTGAATGAGCAATTAAATAGTTAAACAATCAAAAGCAATTATTCTAGTTTAAGCAATAGAAATGTTTTATTCATTTATGTATTAAATGTTGATTAAGTACCTGACTGATTTTCGTTGAGTGAACCACGTGCTTCAGGTTCTTGGTTTATCCCCAACAACTTACTTTGCTCTCTTTTTGTTCAAGCCAGAGCTACAAAATACATAGAATATTTTAAATTATGGGTTTTACTTTATACTAAGACATTATTCTATTTCTAGTATTTTGTGATATAATACTTGTTTCATTGTTGGCCTTGAGTGGTGGTGGGTGGAATTTTTAAGGCACTAATGATGTGCTCTAATGTGACTTGTCCTGAGGTGAATTCTTATAAAACATATGTCCCAAAACAAGTGACTCATATTTACATGCATAGTTACTTGGGACCATAAATGTGAAAGGGCGAAAGAACAGGAAACAACAGTGGGAGGTATTTTGTTCTCAGTGTTAAAAGCCTTTATCTCCAAGATCAAGGTGATTGGTGAGTGTAAAGTTAAACTATAAAGTTGTAAAAACAAAAACAAAAACCAAACCAAAAAGAAAAAAAAGAAAGAAAAAAAACCTCACAGAGCTAAAAACCATTGTTTACTTTTTTTGCTCAGCTTCTGGAAAATGTAATTACTGTAGCTGGAATAGGTGGCATTTTTACATTAGTAAGAAGTTACAAACAATAAATACATTCAGCTTGAAGAATGGAACTATGAAAGACTTTCCTCTTTAGTTAACAAATAAAAACAATATAAGCCCGCTGCTGTTTTTACCACTCAGGTTTCTATAGAACTCATGGCATAATTAGACTGAGTAAAGGTGATTTACAGGTAAATGATTTCCTGAACACTGTTCCACCCAGGAGAAAAGCTTATGAAGTTCTTTGAAATGAATTACTCAGGGCTTATATTTTAAATGGTATAAGACTTCCGGAACAGATTTGTGTTGGAGAGTCAGAACAACAGGAATTAAAAATGCCTGTAAAAACTTATCTACGTGATTACAGCAATAAACTGATTTCATGAAACAAATATATGCACTACAGGTGCTTTAGAGTGCAATGGATTTCTCAGCTAGATTTTGCTAACCAAATTGAATCAAAATATCATCAAGTTATTCATCTGATACCCTGTTCCAAATTTATTACAGCTCTATCATGAAACCATTTGGATGTATCTGTAGAAACAAAAAACAGAAAAAAGAAATTGTGAAATTCGGACCTCAAGAGTATTTTAAGGGTGAAGCTCAGTGTCAGAGTGCTTGTTATTCACAGCAAACAAACAAAAACTACAATTTACCCAAAATATTCATAAGCTAAAGCATTGCAGCTTTTTCTAGAAAACATCAGTTATCAAATTCAAGTTCTTGTGTCTCTTGTATACTAACTCAGAAGCCAGAGTGCTGTTTGTTGAAAGATGTAGATGGTTCTGGGGCTACAGTACTAGTCTTGCTTGCTACCCTGCTTGTCTTTCCATGTTTATTTTTTTCTTGCCTGTGACTTTATTCAGGTGACATTCTTCAAACAATATTTCTATGTTATCATATGTGCTTCTTGAGCAGCCCATATTGGCATTTTTTTGGTTAAAGTACTAATGAGTTTTCCTTTTGGAAGTTTGCAGGTAGGCTATCTCTTCTCTGCTATGTACTTTGTGTGTGTGCACGCACGCACGTGTGCGTGCGTGCGTGTGTGTGTGTGTGTGTGTGTGTGTGTGTGTGTGTGCAACTTGAGAAAGTGAAGTGCTTCATTCTGTCCCATGAGTGAAGCAAGACATGTCTGCAGAGGGAAGGAAGTTGAGGAGGGGCAAGTTGTATTTTGTAGATTATATATGAAGGGAGAGGTTGTAATTGACTTGCTAGATTGGGAAATACAGCACAGGGATATAAACAGGAAATACCTGCTCTGGAACAGATAGGATGCTACATGCTAGGACCAAACTTACTCTGCATGATCTAATTTAGTATCTACAAGTACCTGTAATGGAAACTGATAGACGTGACTAACCTCTCTAACTCTTTATGCATGCGGGAATGGAGGGGAGCAATAGTGACATCATAGCATCAGAGAAATTAACGAGATGCTGACATACACATTTAATAAACAGCTGCAAGTTTGTACTTTCTAAATGACGGTTATTATACAAATAAATGTTTCTAACTCTATGAAGCACTTTAGATTAATTAAATGACCTTCTCTGGCAGACTTCCCTGACAATGGAGATATTCAGGTGGTTCAAAAGTTATACATTCGATATCGGGAGCTACAAATACATCGGGAATTGTATCGGAAGTCTTCCTTGGTAGGTAAGACACATTACCAGGATTTGATACAGAAAATGTTTGATCTACATGCAGGAAGTTTCTATCTTCGATTTTTGTTTCTGCTAGCAAATTCGGTTATTGCCCCGTAATTCATTGTTCAATCACCCCAAATTGGCTGTGGATTCTTACAGATAAAAATGTGTTTCTGCTTCATTCTTACTTTTTTGGTCAGCTTTGGTAAATGTCACTAAAATTTCAGGGCTTTATCATCGGTTGTTGTGAGTGACTTTGATCTGATTTATTCACTGTATTCCCTTCGGGAAAGGTGGCATTTTTACTTGCTGCATGCATGTATGGTGATGACTCTCCCTGAGAACTGCTGATTCCATTTCCAGTGTGTCTAGAAACTTGATCCAAGCAGGTTTCTTGGAACTAGATAAAAATAGTTTCATCCTCTAATTCAGTGGTTTTCTACTTTCTCTTTTGAGAGGATTTTGCTAGGTAGATATAGCCGTAGGCTTGTCTCAAATTTGTAATTCTCCTATACACACATGCCACGTTCTGGATTACAGTCTGGGAAACCTGGGCAGGCTCAACGTACAATTCCTAGATCTGCTTCAGAGATGTTCTTTGGTATTTCTGAGCTTTCTATGAGCCTTTTTAAATAGTTGCTTTTCTAATGCAAACAAAGCAAATTAACACAAGTATATTCCACGTTATCTCCAGGGTCATTTTGTTACTGAGTTCTGTGCTTGTTCTCTGTATCTCTGATCACATAAATGCTGGAAGTGAGAACATGTCACTTTAGTTGTGTTGAGAAGTATGTGGGGTGGCTTTTAAAGCAGTACATTACCATCCTTGAGGGGCCATTGTGCTTACACAGAATCCTTTCTCAAAAAATGCATAGCTAACTTCTTTTAGGGGTTAATATTGGCAACTAGAAGTAGTTTTATTTTTGATGTGTAAATAATAAAATAATAGAAGTTGACCTAATGTGTAAAAGATGCTGTCACGCCAGATGATGTGATAGTACTTGAGGTGTTCACAGCAAGCTGACTGTTTCAGATTGAAAGAAAAGTACAAGCAACAGTAAGAAAAATTGATAGATGCTCAATTTAAGATTAATAGGAATAGGAATACATAGAATTTTTCCCTTTCCTTCAGTAGTTTGGGGACAAGGTTTGTGCAGAAGCCAGAAATTCTTTTCAATGTCTACAAATGTGGAAAACTAATTTCAGATTTTCTTTCTTTTCCTTTTTCTTTTACTTCCTTCTTTTCTTCCTTCTTTTCTTCCTTCCCCTCTCTCTCTCTCTCTCTCTCTTTCTCTCTCTCTCTCTCTCTCTCTCTCTCTCTGTCTCTCTGTCTCTCTCTCTCTCTCTCTCTCTCTCTCTCTCTCTCTCTCTCTGTCTCTCTCTCTCTCTCTGTCTCTCTCTCTGTCTCTCTCTGTCTCTGTCTCTCTCTCTCTCTCTCTTTCCTTCTTTCTTTGTTTTTCTTTCTTTCTTTTTGTGGGTCATAGGGCTTGAACTCGGCCTGTGCACTGTCCCCAAGCTCTTCAGCTCAAGACTATCACCCTACCCTTGAGCCAAACCTCACTTTCCATTTTCTAGAGGTTAATTGGAAATAAGAGTCCCAGGTCCTTTTGTTGCCCAGGCTGGCTTTGAACCTTGGTCCTCAGATCTCAGCCTTCTGAGTAGTTAGGATTACAGGTATGAGCCCGGCTCAGATTTTATTTTCTTGATAGATTGCAGCAGTAGTTGGATTAGGTCGCAATTCCAGGCAGATTCCAATAATTCTGCAATGATTTTTCTAATTTTTTTCTTTAAAAGTTTCTAGCAGAAGCCGGATGCGGTGGTTCACACCTGTAATCCTAGCTGAGATCTGAGGCTGAGATCTGAGGATCACGGTTCAAAGTCAGCATGGGTACAACAAAGCCCATGAGATTTTTATCTCCAATTAATCACCAGAAAACCAGAAGTGGCACTGTGGCTCAAGGGGTAGTGTGGTAGCTTTGCTCTGAAAAGCTCAGGGACAACGCCCAGATCCAGAGTTCAAGTGCTATGACCTATGGTGATGTGTCAGTGACTCATGCCTGTGATCTCAGCTAATCAGGCAGCTGAGGTCTGAGGACTGTAGTTTGATGCCAGTATACAAACAAAAGTCGGTGAGACTTTTATTTCTAATGTACCAGCAAAAAGCAAGAAGAGGAACTATAATTGATGTGGGAGAACATTAGCCTTAACCACAAAAGCTCAGAGACAGTGCTCAGTCCCTGAGTGCAACTCCCAGGACACACACACACACACACACACACACACACACACACACACCAGAGATAGGAATAAACCAGCTATTTAAGGGGACCCTTATATCCTTTACCTAATTTTGTGATCTTAATATAGCCACACTTCTGGGAATATCTCCTTCTCTGTAGTGCATATTTTTGTTGCAAGGAATTGTTTCTGAGGGATGTTTAATTTCCTTCTTAAAATAAGACCCCCAAATAGTGAAAGAATGAGAGGATGGCTCATGTGCTTGGGAGAAGGGATTTGGAGGATTATTCTGAGACATTCCAGGATAAATCAGATAACAGGCCTCGGACTAAGTCCTATTTCTTAGCAACTGTGAACAGGGAAGGAGCCTGTCAGAGATCTTCCCTCCTGAAATAGCCAATGAGCAGAGACATCCACCTGTGATTTTACATCATAATGTAATAACTTGCTGATAGAAAAGCTTGAATTAGATCAGCCAGCAACTCCGTCATGGCTATCAAGTTCACTTACGGTCATAATTCTACAAATTGGATTGTTATCTTATATTTAATAATTCTGCCACAAGTCATTCATCTCTAGTCATGAAGTTTTAATGTATTTAATTTCATGAATGTTTTAAATTTCATAGCAAAACAAGCTAAAGCTTTTTAACAGTTGATGGAAATTTTAGGCCCTTATATATGAATGTCAAGAAAATATACTATATCTGGAAGCATACATCTTTTTTGTCTGTCGTTCTTGGGGCTTGAAGTCTGGGCCTGGGTGCTGTCCCTGAGCTCTTCAGCTCAAGGCTACCACCTTACTCCTGGAGCCACAACCCCATTTCCTGTTTTTTTAATGGTTAATTGAAGATTACAGTCTCACGGTGAGCCACCGGGCCCGGCTGGAAGCACACATCTTTATAAGAAAAATAATCTTTTACTTTCTGTCATGGTGAAATTTTTTAAAGCTATTGATAGTTTTCTTGATTCCAAACTTGAGAATCTTATGCAATAAATACTAATGTCTAGTTGGACGGAAAGTTCTCTTAAGATTTGGCTTCCCCACACTGTGGCTTCCCATGATTTGAGCTTCTGAGTGACAGTGAAGACTGGCCTGGGAAAAAGTACATTTATGTCATAACGAGTTATATTTGTTGATAAAACATGACAGAGCCCAAAAGGAAGTTTCTTATGGAATTTTCACTCTTGCACTTTTTTTTGTCCAAGCAAATCAACTAACACAAAACAAATTGAAGAGTCTCTCTGCAAAATACACTTTCTTGAAGCAATTCCTCTGCTGTGTCTACTTTTGCTTTTCTTCCTCCACTCTGTCTGCATTTCAAAGTCCCTAAGTGTCATTTATCATAAATTGACATGGATCATTTACCTTTTTCCAATAAAAGGGAGACGATGCTTATGCCCTAAAGTAGGTTTAAGGTGACCTTTACCCGTTGAAGGACCCATATCTATTGATTATCCAAACCATCTGTAGCTCCTAGTCCCTGTCTTTAGGAAACTGTGTATTTTGAAAAGATAAGCAACCATAAAGGATAAGGAGTTTAATGCCAGCTTGGGCTACATTGTGTGACCCTGTTTCAGCCAAGGAAAGAAAAAAAAGGTCCATTGTGAATAACATGGCATGTGGAAATGCATCTTTGACATCATTGTTATGGGTTCATGAAGGATCATGCTCGGCGTGCCTTGACAAACCTGGCAAGGCTTAAGAGTGGATCTAGACTTTTCAGATAAATAGGGACTTGGCAAAAAATCAAGATAAAGCAAAATTAAAATTAAAGAGACTGGGAGGGAGAAAATTCTGTCCAAATAGAGGCCACAGCATGTGTGAAAACATGGAGTTTTACAAGTCTATCATGTGTCCTGGGCAGTCAGCAAGGCTCCATACATATTTCATCTTGTAAGAAAGAGATGAGACCACGAAGAGCAAGAGACCATTAAGAATAAATATCTTATTTAAAAAAGAAGAAAAGAAACAAACACATATTTAGGGTGTAATGCAACTGAGTAATGCAAACAGAAAGAACCTGACTGAAGGGAAAAGTGACGGATGGCTGATGGCCCAAACAATAACAACAAATAGGCCTTTGGTTTTGTTTATTTCTTCATTTATTTTTTGCATAGCTACACATCAAACCTAGGATTTTGCAAATATGAGGCAATGGCGGTAACAGCTCTTGGTCTTTTGTTACAGAATGACAGTGAGATCTATATAACACATACTATGTAGCAAGGGATAAATATTTTCTTCATTATCTCACCCTTTCTGTTAATAGTATTGCTCATTTAATAGGTACTATTATTATAGCTGCTTGTGAAAAGCCAGGTGAGGATCAGGGAGATTAAGTAACTTGCCCTAAGTGATGTATTCCCACAGAAATCCCTGAGGCTGCATTTGCATCAGGTAGGGCTCATACTAAGCTCCTAGGAATTAATCACCACACTCTGCCTCTCTGACTCATACACTGAATTGATATAACTTTATAAGGGTAGAATCTGAATTGATACAGCTATGTTGGTATATATGGACAGAATATAGACCAAACAAAATAGAAAAAAAATATAGCAACAACAACAACAGTAAACCTTTCCTAGATAAATTTAGGCACGGATAATACAAGAAAGCTTGGTTGAAAGAAAGCAGATGGTTCTACTTTTAAGATTTTTTTTTTTTGGACAGGATCAGAGTTTTATAATGTACGTTCTTGCGTATGCTGTTGGCATGTTGATTACAACCAATGATGAAGTTTATATTAAGAAATAAAGAAAACTCAGGCATATGTCTATGCACTGCTATCTTTTGGGCATTGCTTCTCACTTTCTCCTTTTCTTAGTGATTTTATTCTAAAGGGCAATTCTTCTGCCCACCCCCAGTTTTATGTGTTCAATCTTTCTGTTGTTCTTCCTAGGACATTTTTTATTACCTTTTCCAATAGTGACAATATAGGTTAATAAGAATTTACTGGTTCAGCTACACATTGAAGATGAACAGATTTATGGCACACTCCAAAGAGCTTTCCATAGGACCTGCCTGAAGAATGGGAACTGTCCAAGGATGCAGTGAGGCAAGTGATTTATTCTTCACTGATAAGAAGACAGATAGGCAGTCAGAGGACCCAGAAGCTCGGGAGGCTGCGGCTAATATTCAGGAAAACTGACTTCATGATGTCTTGTGTTAGTTCAAAGGATTTCCCAGAAGTTCAGACAGAGTGTAGTTCACCATATTATCAGGATTGTCTGAGGTTGCGATCCAGGTTGGCTGTGTCACTGACCAAGTCTAGATGTGTCTCGATCCACATGTGAACAAAGCCTGTGTGGGCAATTTCTATGTAGCCTTAGAAACTCTGAGTCTCTGGAATGTCAATAGGAGTCAAGTGCTAGTGAGCATAACTCCGTCCACGCCTACACATTCATTGCCCATGCCTTCCAATAGAAGGGGCTAGGTAAAGAGTGAGGAAACACAGAGGCCTTTAGAGCGGAAGGATAAGCTCTTCTTCCAAAAAAAGATCCTGAGTAGAAATTGTAATAAGCCTTTAAGGGGCATCTGGCAGGAGTTACAATTACAAAGGAGAAAGTTCAGGTCACTGGAAGAATCCAGTAGGGGGTGATTATGTAAGCTACCCGAAGCAGTGTTGCAGATATACATGCCATGTTGTTTTAAACATTATTAAAGATGAATTGCAACCTTCCCTCAAATTCCTGGTGGTCTAAGCAGAAAAGGTTAAACAGAATAATTTACATGGCTTTTACTATTTATAGAGGAAACACACCCAGATGTCAAAATGTTAAAATCACTTTTCATCACAGTTCAAAATGAAACAAAGCAGGGAAAGGACAAAAATTGCTCAGAGAGGAAAATGAACTGATGAAGGGTCTTTAGAATTCCTTTATCTGACATTTTGGAAAGAAATCTTTGAAAGCTATTTGTCTAAGGATCTGGAAATAATAATCTAGTAACAAAAGTTCTAATAGATTTGCTTTAATAACACTCAGAATTTTCATAACAATTATACATGTAGTCAAGTTTGATATTATTAGAGTCTGATGTTTTTGTTACAATAAGGAATCATCTACAGTAAAAATACACTATACATAACATCTATAAGCACCTGGCTTCTATTTGTTAATGTTAGTATGCTGAACAAGTGTAGAACAGATAAAGAAAATATACATTTTGTGTGTGTGTGGAGTTTCATTTTTCTCCTTTTCCTCAGTTCAGTGGTTTGTTTTCTTAGAAGCTGTTCTGTGAGTTAATTCTAAAGAACTAGTTCTGATTATATTCCATGTTGAAAGTACCTTCAAAATAAAGCCATGGTTAAGACAATGGAATTACATATCCATAAGAGATATCCAAGAATTGAATACATTGCTGAGAAAATGTATATTCCTTTTTGTTTAATGTGATCAAATAATGAATTAAGTACATAACGTGTAGTTAGAAGACATGTCTGGACAAAGACCTTTATTTCACAGTTCATATAGCAAGAGATATTACAAGATCCAAAAACATAGTTCTGATTTGGTTTAGTTAATTTAGTTAATGCTGTCATGTCTTTGTACTGAAATGTTAAATAAAAAACATTCTTTATTGGTATTTCTATTTTTTTCTGCATAGATTTGAAAACCTTAAGGATTTATATGCTTGTGAAGCATAATAGAAATCTGATAGTTCAAATGACCAAGAGTTGTGCAATTCTACTTAACATTTTATGTGTAAAAATGTGTTTTTAAAAATAGACAAAACAATACACTCTTTTATTGTTCAGAGTAACTCACCTTCAGAAAAGTCAACATGTTGACTGTAAATCATTGAGATCTCAATCAGCTCAGCAATTGTTTTTTCTGTTACTGTTGCTACACGGAAACTCAGGGATTTCAGTCTGTGGGAAGAACTATCAGGAAACAAGACCAAATGCATTATGGGAGCCATTGATTTTTATCCCTGATGAATTCAGGTAAAATAACACCACTGAAACTACTCACACTACTGCTAAGCCATTTTTAAATGACACTTCTGTCTGAGTTTATTGGTTCAAAGAATCAGCTATGTACACAGGTGCAGAGGTCAGGAATGTAAAGTGTCTTCTTAAAGCAGCTAAAAATTTGTAAGTACATGGTCATATTTTTGTCCCTGGTTTTCTTATTCTGAAAAAACTATCAACTGTGAACTTGGTTATAAACTTGAGGATTGATCTGTTTAGAAGAACTGATGCTATTTATTGTCTTTTATTATAAAATCAAGGGAGCTAAAAGAACATGTATCATTAATATTGCCAGCAAAAGACACATTTGGGGTTCAATGGAATAGATCACTTTCCATGGAAAATTAATGTAACTTTCATTGCTTGGTAGTGATGAGTGCAGGATAGCTTGGCACATTGGCTTCTTTAAGCTAAGCAAAAGGAAAAAGCATATTCACTGAACTTTCCTACCGTTTTCCCCTTGAGGCCATTAAAAAAAATTATCTGACTTATCTCTAGGTCATAAGATTCTCATTTCAGAGAGATCCTGAGTCTATACCAGTTGCTGAAGAAGGAGCTAAACAAACAAGTCTTGCTCTTTCCCCAGGGTACTTGTGTTAGTTCCTATCCTTTATTTGTCTGATCATACTTCATCAAACAGAGTGTAAAATGCCAGCTTTTCCAGGGTCATTGGCTCTTTATTTCTGCAGTCTCCCCTGTCATGTAAAACCTTGGTCAAATAAATTCATTATGCGTTTCTCTTGTTAATACGTCTCTTCTGAGAATGCCAGCCAACCACAGGTAAAGAATTGATATTATTTTCTCCTCTAAAAAAAGGTTTTAAACTTTGGATTAAAAAAAATAATTCTTTTAAAATTAAGTTAAATATAACAATTAAATTATAAAATAATTTTTAAAATCTAATAAAAAGGCATAATTCATAGTCACACATATTTGCAGGAAAACAAGATTGACCCTTGGTAGGGGCCGGGAGTTTGGCCTAGTGGTTAAAGTGCTTGCCTAGCATGCATGAAGACCCAGGTTCGATTCCTCGGTACCACATACATAGAAAAAAGCCAGAAGTGGTGCTGAGGCTCAAGTGGTAGAGCACTAGCCTTGAGAAAGTCCAAGGACAGTGCTCAGGCCTTGAGCTCAAGCCCAGGACTGGTATAAAATATTTATCTTGCCAAGTGCTTGTAAATAAAATTTTAACTGTTTGATAGTGCTTTGAAGAGTAGAAAAATGATGAGAAATAGTAGAATATCCTGGGAGATGTGAGTTTGTATTACTTTCCTGCTCATTTGTTTCAAAATGATTTTTTAAGTCATATGGTTTGTTTTACTTTATTTTTCCAAAATGGTTGTCTAGACATTAATTTGAAGAGTCTAAATTTAATGCTGTTTGATTTTCTTTTCTCTCTTTCTTTTTTTTCTCTCTCTCTAAAGATGCTTGGTTTTTAAAGATATTTCACAACTAAGTCTGGACCAGGCAAAGAAGTTGCACTCGACTGATATTGCTAATTATACTTAGTACTCTACAATGCTTCTTCATACAACCTCAGCAAGCATTACAAGTCCTCATGTTTATGTGACTGGAATCTACAATGTATGTTTCTTTCTGTACTGAGACTATGTAACTTGGAAAAAAATGAATTCAATCAATGAGGACCTTTAAGATCAATGACTTGCCATATTTTGAGTTTCAGGTAAAGGGCAGGACTAATAATGGTTTTACGTACTTACTCAGATTATTTATGGTGCTTAAGACCTTCCTTATAAATGTCAGGCAAACACTGTCCCACTGAACTGCTTCGCCAGACTCTGTATTCATTTCAGTTTTCACTAATCTTTAACCCCATTCATTGATTCTAAGAGCAATTGGGAAAAGTTTCAGAGCACCTGCTAAGAAGAATTCTTCTAATTTTCCAACTTCTTTTTTTTTTTTTTTTAAGTGGGGACACCCAGGGCTTGAGCACTGTCCTTGAGCTTCTTTTGCCCAAAGCTAGCACTCTACCACTTGAGCCCAGCACTACTTCCAACTTTTCCTGTGTATGCATTATAGAAGAATAGAATCCAGGCTTCATGCATGCTAGCAAGTATTCTACCATCAAGCCACATTCCCAGCCTTTAAGGTAGATTTATTTTTTTTTTTAAGAAACTAACTGGCCAGTTGCAGTAGCTCATGCCTGTTATCCTCGCTACTCAGGAGCCTGAGATCTGATGATCAAGGTTCAAAGCCAGCCAGGGCATAAAAGGACCAGAGACTTATCTCCAATTGACCTCTAGAAAAGGGGAAATGGGACTTGGCTTAAGCATATGGTGGTAGCCTTGATCTGAACTGCTCAGGAACAACGCCTAGGCCCAGGGCAAGGGCAGTAGTCTTGAGCTGAAGAGCTCAGGGATAGCGCCCATGCCGAGTTCAAGTCCCATGACCCACAAAAAAAGAAAAAAAGAAAAAACTATATGGAAAGCAGTATGGTGATTCCTTAAAAGACTAAACATAGAGCTCCTCTATGACTCAGCAATCCCACTCTTGGATATTTACTCAAATGTCCAGAAACAAGGACATACTAATTACTTGCACAACGATGTTCATTGCAGCATTTACCGTAACTCAGATAAGGAACCAACCCAGATGCCCCTCAGAAGATGAATGAATCAAGAAGGATTGGTACTTAAACACAATGGAATTCTAGGCTATCAGAAAGAGTAACACCTCCCCATTTGTAAGGAAATGGAAAGACTTGGAATAAATCATATTAAGTGAAGTAAGCCAGATGCAAAGGAACATAGACCAGTGGTTTCCCTCATTTGTAATAATTAGCACCTATCTAGGCCTCTCCTAGCAGAGGATCACAGTAGCTCAAAATCCATGCACATAAAGTCTTATAGAAAGAGACTAAAGGAAATGAACCCTAGGATATGGAAACAAGATCTTTATCTTGTGTGATTGGTTTTCGTAATGTACTATGTTATTTCTTTTCTCTTTTTTTCCCCTTATGGTTACTGTATCTGACTTTGTTACCTGGTATCTTGTATATGTGTTTATTTGTTTATTTGAAATAGGGAAGGAAAGGGAGGAAAACGGGGACTAAAACATGAGAAGGGGTATCAATGTGCGAGAAGTAATGTACCCAATACTCGATGAATGTAACTGTAATGCCTCTGTACATTACCCTGACAATAAAAAATTGAGAATATGACTAACACACTCTCTTACAAATTTTCTGTTCTGTTTAATATGTTTTTGAAATAATAACATACAAAAATCAATGTAAGTTTCAATTAAACTGCTGCATTTACTCTGTTATAGTTTCTGAACTAACTTTGAATGTATCATGCAGTCCTTGGTGAATTTGTAATTAAATATGTTAAGATAATAATAGTTAAAATCATAGTAATTATCATTATATTACTTATGTGAAGCATAAACTATATGATGGCAAAAAAGAAACTATCTTTAAGTGATACTTATTTTCTTATTTTATTTTATTTTTTTGCCAGTCCTGGAGCTTGATCTCAGGGCCTGAGCAGTATCCTTAGGCTTTCTCAATGCCAGAGCCCTACCACTTGAGCCACAGCACCACTTCTGGCTTTTTCTGTGTACATGATACAGAGGAATCGGTCCCGGGTCTTCGTGGATGTTAGGCAAGCACTCTACCAGTAGTCCAAACTCTTGGCCCATACTTTTTTTTTTAACCCAATGTTTTTTGTTTTTTTGTTTGTTTTGTTTTGGTTTTTTTGGTCTGTTGTGGGACTTGAACTTGGGGCCTGTCCTTGAGCCTCTTTGTGATCAAGGTGAGTACTTTACCACTTGGGCCACAGTGCCACTTCCTAATTTTTCAACTTTTCAGGTATTGTAAAATGAAGGGAAATAATTCACCAGAGTAAATAATGTAATGCCATTTGCAGTTTGAAACTTCAAGATGTAGTAAAAGAAGTCATATTATATGAAATAGTATCCATTGATTAATCCCAGTGACATACTGAACTTCAGCATTAAGTATTGTAAAACTCAGTTGCTTAGTATTTTATTCTATATTGTGCTTCTAGATTGGTGATATACTATTACGAATTTGTGCTTTAACTGTTTTCCAGACACAACTTAAGGAATAACTTCTCTGGTGAGAAAATTTTATCCTTATAAAAGTGTAGTTTTAACTAGGTATCACCGGTAATTTTGTCCTTGAGAGGCTAAATAATCTGTCATTTACCTTCAGTTTTGGTGGTAGAAAGATTTGAACTCAAAGCCTTACCCTACCTGGGAAAGTGCTCTATTGCTTGGATACACCCTACCTCTCAGCTTGTTTGATGAGTGTGTATTTGGCACAGTAAAGATAAAGTCTTGTATCCCACTTCAGTGACTCATATAATGTTGACATTATGAATCTTATAATTAGTGAAATGTCAGATGAAAATAATTGGATAATTGTTTATACTAAAGGGTGGGAAAGGAATACATGGATATGTTAATAAAGCATTACGATCTGCAAGATGAAATATTTCATAAAAGTCTAAGGAACTATTATAGCAAACAAAAAGGAGGATCTCCAGCCTAAAAAAATAGAATTTTAAGATTCTTTATAGAAATAATTTCAGGATATACAGTATCCATATATAGTTTTACTTAATTGTTGCTGATCTTTCTTTATACTCGACATTAAATTATCTTAGGTTTAAAACATGACAGGTAGCAAAGTTGAGTGGCAGAGCAGACAAATAGATTGACATTAATTTTTATTTTAGTACATATATGTTCCATCAGGCATTTCCAGGGCACTCTTTTTATTCTGATAAAGGCAAGAAAAGCACAATACCAAAGTTAGAAATATTTTGCATTATTCATTTGGGTGAAGCATTTCTTAAAAGAAAGGCATGTAGACAGTTGGAATGAACTTAAAATTTTAGTGTGAATTTTTTCATTGGGGTGACTTACAATGTGATTTTTGATGCTGAATAATGAGCTGAATTATCCACCTTTCAACTCTTTACTAGAATAGACAATAATATCGGTCCTGGATGACTATTATGGAAAAAGTGTGCGAGTGTGTGCATGTCTGATTCTGTGTGTGGGGGGGGTTGTAATGGAAATCATATGTAATGTTATAAAAGGAAAAATTTCCTTTTTACATTTTATTTTTTATTATCAAGGTATGTAGAGGGGTTGCAGTTACATTCAACAGATAGTCGGTGCATTACTTATCATACATTGATACCTCTTATTATGTATGGGCTTGAGCTCAGGGCCTGAACACTGTCCTTGGACTTTTCTCAAGGCTAGAGCTCCACCACTTGAGCCTCAGCACCACTTCCAGCTTTTTTTTTTTTTTAATATGTATGTGGTACCAAGGAATTGAACCCAAGTCTTCGTGCATGCTAGACAAGCACTCTACCACTTGGCCACACTCCCAGACCCCTTATTATGTTTTTTGCCCCCATTTCCCACCCCCACCCCTCCCAATTATCTTATTTCCTCCCTTCCCTTTTCTATTTCAAATAAACAAATGGATATACAATATACCAGTAATAAAGTCATATACAGAAACAATATGTGATAAACCAAAGGGCAACAAAAGAGATAAGAAATAACATAGTACATTAAGAACGATAATCACATGATATAAAGCTCTTGTTTCCATATCCTGGGGACCCTTGCATTCAGTCTCATCCTACATGGCCTTATGTATTTAGGTTTTGCACTATTGTAATCCTCTGTTAGGAAAGTACTAGATATGTACTAATTATTACAAGTGAGGGAAACCATTGAACCTATATGTTCCTTTGGGTCTGGCTTACTTCACTTACATGATTTTTTCCAAACCTTTCCATTAAAAGAACTTTTTTTCTTGGTAAAACCCCAATCCATTATTCAGACTGAAAAGAGAATATAGCTGAATTTTTGAATAATAATCGAATTTCTTCACATATTTTTATTGTAATTAATAAAAAGATTACATTATATTCACCAGATAAAAGGTGCATTACTTCACAAACATTGACACCCTTTCTCATGTTTTGGTCCCCGTTTCCCTTCTTCCACTCTACCCTTCATCTTGTTTCCCCCCTTCCCTATCTTATTTCAAATAACCAAATAAATATATATACAAAATATCAGATAACAAGGTAAAATACTGTAACAATATGAGATAATCAAGGGACAGCAAAAGAGATGAGAGATAAAATAGTACATTAAGGACAACAATCACTCGTTATATGACTTTGTTCTATATTCTGGAGGTCCTTTCATTTAGCATCAATCTATATAGCCTTATGTATCTAGGTTAATAATGGAATTTTATCTTCATTATTTTCTTGTGGTTTGCAATAACTCATGTATTTATGAATTGTTTATTTTTAAACGTGTACTTAAGCCCTGTTCTTTTTTTAAAATTTTATTTTCATTGATGGGGTGATGAACAGGAGTTGCAGTAACATTCGTCAGGTGGTGTGTACACCACTTACATTACTTCTTGAACATTGGAGGCCCTGTTCTTTTGTTTTTCATTCATTGACTTTTATTTTATGCTGATCAAATAAAAAGTAATGAATAAACATTGCTTCTTTCTCTGCTTATGTCTTTTGTGACTCTTTCATTATGAAAGAATTTATTAACATTGATTTTTAAAAACATGGAAAGCTTCACGAATTTGAGTGTCATCCTTGCACAGGGGCCATGCTAATCTTCTCTGTATCATTCCAATTTTAGTATGTGTGTTGCCAAAGTGAGCACGGCCCTAATATTTTTATCATGAGTCACCAAACCAATTTTTTTTAATTTAGAGGAATAATACATCTAGTTTTGAAGTTCCTATCAACACCATGAACTTGACAGAGAAAAAAGCATCTTTCGTCAATAGCTCTTGTATATGTTGAATTTTCTTAATTTTCTACTAGAAGTTATTTACCTCTTAAGTATATGACCAGGAGTAGTGTCTGGAGAAAGTTATGTCAAATTTAGAAGACTAACAAAGCAAAATAGGACAAGACCTCAAAATTTACTTGGGTAAATATTATTATTTAGTGGTAACAAAATAAAAATTGTAATGAAAATCAATGATTGAAAATAACAGCTAAAGACAACACAAAAGCTTTCCCTTTTATACTTATATAGTAATAGAAGTACTGACATTGTTATCTGATTACAAATTTTAAGTCATCTTTCAAATTCCTTTCAATGAAGATTTTTAAAAATGTTATTGTCAGGAGAATGTATAGAGGGGTTACAGTTACATTCATCACATAGTTGGTGCACTACTTCTCACATATTGATACCCCTTCTCATGTTTTTGTTCCCATTTCCCTCCTCCTGCCCCCTCCCCATCATCTTGTTTTCCCTCCCTTTCCTTCCCTATTTCAAATGAACAAATAAATGTACAATATACTAGGTAACAAAGTCAGATACAGTAACAACATGAGATTAACTAAAAAGGCAAAAAGAAGGAAAGAAGAGAAATAACATAGTACATTAAGAACAACAATCATACAAGACAAAACCTCTCATTTCCATATCCTAGAGTTTCTTTCACTTAGTCTCATCCTATATGACCTTATGTAGCTAGGTTTTGAGGTATTGCAATCCTCTACTAGGAGAGTCAACAGAAGATTTCTTGAATTATTATGTGTTGGAAGGACTATGATTGCATCTAGAGAACATGTAAATGGTATCAACTTAGAGAGGCTGCCGCCCTCTTAGACCTTGCTAATTTGTGTATAGAATCCTGGGCGCTAATGTGGACAGCTGCTATAGTGACCTCACTGCAAATTTAGTGAAAAGAAGTGAATCACTATGGAGAAAGAAAACAAAAGTTTGAAACAACCCCACTTGGTGGAAAAGCAATGGGAGCTGTGACTCATGGCGTCAGAATGATTAGAAGCAAGACAGAAAGACAGAATAAAATGAGTCACGAAGATGGTCCAGAGCTAAAATTATGAATGTGCCAAAGACCGAAATAGGAAAGAAAGCCTGACATTTAAAAGCAAAGGGCCATGTCAAAGCTGTCTGGACATTTAGAAATGATAGATTTGTGACAAAGCTGTCTGTACATTTGGACGTGGTCTTGCCCTAATAGATTTTCTGCCAAGTACAATCTCATATTTTTGGAGTACACTAGAACAAGACGATATAACAGCAAGGTAGAGTATTATTGTCACAACAAATGTGAACTTCGACATTTAAGAATAGGAATGAAATTTAAGCATAAACCAGTTATATTAGTATTCTCATTTTCAGGATTAATTATAATCTATTCTTTTTATTAGTGTGATTAATATGACAGTATCTCCCAAGCATTTATCATGAATGGGATACAGGGAGGCCCAAAATATTGGCATGAGCCAGGTTCTGGGGGCTCGTGCTTGGAATCCTAGTTACTCAGGAGGTTGAGATCTTTGGATCACAGTTCAAAGCCAGACGGCATGAGAGTTTGCAAGACTTTTATTTCCATTAATTAATCATAGAAAAAGCTGGCAGTGGTACTGTGGTTCAAGTGAAAGAGCACTAACCTTGAACAAAAAGACCCCAGGGACAGTACCCAGGCCCAGAGTTCAAGCCCCAGGACCAGCAAAAATAAAATAAAATAAAAATATTGGCATCGGTGAAAAGATTTAGAATTACCTTCTGCAACAAGTAGAAGTGACTTTGAGTTTTAGAAAAAGGGCAAAAAATAGAGCATTAGGAGGAAAAGTAAAACATCCTAGCTATAAGAAACTGAGAAATGGTAAGACAGAAGGAAGAGGCAGAAGAAAAGAGGAAGACAGGGAGAGGAAATCAAAGAGGAGGAAAAAGCAAAAGACCACCTTGTGGGAAACAGGTTTGCTTGAGCTAAGCTACTCTTGTGATAGAGTAATTTAGAATCTTTTCAGATAGATCTGAAATCTTAGCCCAACCTAGTTTTGGTACTATAATCCAATTCCTAGAATTGAGGGAATTGAACATCTGATCAAAATAAATAGAATGTAAACCTGTTTTCCTGCTGATTCCAGTATTTTCTTTTCTACAAAATATTTCCATCTTGTAAGTTTTGGGTAGCTAGGTCTATCTTATTTCCAAGTCTCTAGCCTATTCTTCTCTATCTAATCATAATTCTCTATCTTTGCAGCTTATGAATAGGCAAAGAAGATAACCATGTGATGTTGGTTTTATAAGGAAGAAACTTTGATCCAGGCAGAAAGCTGTGAGACTCCTATAGTCTGTTGAAAGTTTCAATAACATAGAATAATGAAGATAAGTCTTTACACAAGCAACTACCATGTTAGATTCTTCTTGACTAAGAACTATTCCCCAAATAAAAATGGAATGTCTATAGATGGAATGCATCTCCTAATATTTCATGATCCTAAAATATCAGAATGCATTCACAGTTTTCATTCTCCTTTTTAGTTTTTACTCATAGGAATCAATGATTCTTATTTAGTCACAACCACAGCGGTGATCCAAATTTACATGCCAGACTACTGCAAGAAGAAAATGTAAATGCTTGTGTTTTACTATCAAATACATTAAACAAAAATAACTTATTGAAAATTATGCTACCACTTTGTCCTAGCTCATGGACACCAAAGTTATAGAGTTTATTTTTTCCAAAATGGAGCTCAACTTCATAAGAAAAAAGGTGATTTCATCACCATTCATAGAGAGACCCTTGAAGAGTGTGGAAACCCTTAACTTTCTGCATTGTAAACATCTCAATTTTACCTTTTTTCTTTGATCCTACACATTACCCAATTTCATCTTAAAATTAACTGCCAAAGTCATATTCATCACCTATTTCCTTTCCCAGTTAAATTTTGGGGAGACTAGAAAACCGTCATTCAGAGATTGGGCATATAGCTCATTTATAGTGTCTGCTTGGTGTGGGAGAACTAACCAGTACCTAAATGCAAGATAAAATAAGACAATATAAACAACACAATGAAAAGTATTTTAGCAAAGAGATGTAACAATAATAAACAGTTTTCACTGCTAAGTAAAGGATTATTAAGTTATAGAAAGAATCTTTGTTGCTGCATTTTTAGGGGACATCTACATGATATTGTGCCATTTAAATATGGTCATCAGTTAACACAATTGTTAAATTGTTTAATATAAGCTTGTTCAGTATGACAATTGAACATATTGTTAGTGGTAGAACTTAGTTTGGGAGATACAATAGAGGGTTAGCATTAGATAATCCTATATAGTTTATAATACTTGTCTTTGAATTGCCTTGCTTCTGCTTTTTCTTGTAATCTTCACCCTTCTCATACTGACAGGTCCTATCCAGACGATATAGAGAGTTCTTGATGGTTTGATTAACACAGAAGTTTCAGTGGCGTAATTACCAGCTCTACAGAAAGGGTATAAATTTTGTAAAAAGAATCTCTGGGGACAACATTTAAGCAGAGATAGTGGTTATTTTATAGTACAAACTCAAGGCTGCATTTCTGGAAGGGGAACTATTAGCTGGTTTAAAAGATTCCTGATCTACTGCCTATCTATCTATTCAGTATATGAACAGACACCTTGAAAAGTAGTCAAGGTCTTCTGAAGAATTCAGCAGATCATCGCAAGTCTCAGAGAAGAGTGGGGAACAGAAAACTGAAAATCATCTCTATTAAAAGAAGGAATATTGTTACATCTCTATGTGAAGGCTATATGCCTCAGACCTCTCGTGGAAACAAAAAAGATAAAGCCTACTCATTGATGATCAGAATCTATCAAGATAAATACTTCCCTCCTAGGATTTAGGAAACAATTGTCTGATTTCACTTCTTTGAACACATTTGCTATATTATGTCTTCCTGACAAAAGTGTTCTTTAGCAAAGAGTTCATCAGTTCTCCCAAATTTCTTTCTTCAAAGATGTTCAAGAGTAGATGAAATCACTGGCAGCATCCTTTGAAAGCCCTAATCTCTGCCAAGGAAAAGAATTATGGCCACAGGATGGATCACTACTACACCGTTGATGGGAGTACAAACTCCTTCAACCACTAAACACTAAAGATTAAAACAAAGCGCTCCCCTATGACCCAGCAATTCCACTACTTGGCATTTACCCACTCGACCAGAAACATGGACATATTAAAGCCACTAGCACAATGATGTTTGCTGCAGCACTATTTACCATAGCAAAGATATGGAACCAACCCAGATGCCCCTCAGTAGATGACTGGATCAACAAGATGTGGTATTTATACACAGTGGAATTCTATGCTGCCATTAGAAAGAATGACATTGCCCCATTTGTAAGGAAATGGAAAGTCTTGGAAAAAATCATATTAAGTGAAGTAATCCAGACCCAAAGGAACATGGGCTCAATGGTTTTCCTCATTTGTAATAATTAGTACAAACTTTGGACTCTCCTAGCAGAGAATTACAATAGCTCGAAACCTAGATACATAAGGCCATATAGGATGAGGCTAAATGAAAAGACCTCCAGAATATGGAAACAAGAGCCATATAATGTGTGTTTGTTGTTCTTAAGGTACTATATTATTTCTCATCTCTTTTGTTGTCCCTTGGTTATCTCCTATTGTTAAGTATCTTACCTTGTTATCTTGTGTATTGTATATACGATCATTTGTTTATTTGAAATAGGAAAGGGAAGGAGGGAAATCAAAATGAGTGGAGGGGTTTGGGGGAAGGAAATGGGGACATTAACATGAGAAGGGTTATCGATATGTGGGAAGTAGTGCACCTTCTATCTGGCAAATATAATGTAACCCTTCTGTTAATTACAATAAAAAATTAAATTAAAAAAACATCGTGGCCATGTTGTTGCTTCATCTACTAAGGACTCTTTCATGAAGTGTGCATAGGATGAATTTGTCATACAAAGAAACAATGCTTTGAAGAAGTGGTTTTGATCACTTGGCTATTGCTAAAAGAGTGCATGTGTATTTAATCATATTGGATGAATAATGGCAATATGGCAATGCTATTTACCTTTATTAATTCATTCATCCATCAGCTCTCAATGGAATTACAAAAAAGAAAAAAATGTCAAGTGCTGAAAATTCTGTCCTGAGAAATGCATTCATATTGCTAAACGTTTACTGTTTTTAAAAAGTACTGATGAGGGTCAGGAGTATGGCCTAGTGGGAGAGTGCTTGCCTAGCATGCAAGAATCCCAGGATTCAATTCCTTGGTACCACATGCACAGAAAATACCAGAAGTAGTGCTGTGGCTTAAATGGTAGAGTGCTAGCCTTGAGAAAGCTCCCTGACAGTGCCCAGGCCCTGAATTCAAGCTCCAGGACTGGTGAAAAATGAAATAAAAAAATTTAAAAAGGTACTGATTTAGATTTACTTAATGAGACCTTCTCTTCTTCCTAGTTTTGCTTTGGGAAGACAGTTTACTTGTTAGTGGGTCTGCTCATGTGACAAACATATTCAGTTAAGAAATATTCACATTTTTCAGAGTTATTTTTCTTTTATGGTCTGACATATTTGTAACCACAATAATATAAGAAGTAAAACATTGCTGTAAAAATGCACACAATGGGGCCTGGAAATGTAGCCTAGCCATGGAGTGCTCTCCTAGCACTGGATCAATTCCTTGGTACCACATACATAGATAAAGCAGAACTGGTACTGAGGCTCAAGAGGTAGAGGGTGAGCCTTGAGAAAGCTCAAGGACAGTGTCCAGGCTCTGAGTTCAAGCCCTAGGACTGGTTAAAAACAAATCACAACATCATATGTAGCCAAACACAAAATATTCTACCGAGTTGTCCTGAGTACCTAATAGCAAACTTTATATGCTTTAATATCTCATGTTTCACTGGGAAGCACATGCAATCTGGTTTTCATTTGTCCTTGAAGATTAAGTCCTTTATTCATTATACAACATTCCAACACCGAATAAATCAGGCATTAAGTGTCCATCAGTTAAATTAGTATCCAAATGGAGGAAGAGGAATTCTTGATCAGAGTTACAAGTTGTGCATTGATGCTAGTAGTTTTTATTTCTTTGTATAAAGTACAATTGTATTCTTTACCTAAGACATTTCCCTACTTGGGAAATAATCACTGGTTTGTTTATTTCCAAAGATTCAAACCTCACAAAATTTTGACTACAGACGTGGCAATTAAATTCATCCAACAGGTAATGCTGTCTGCACGAGCTTCATGGCAATTCTAGCAGGGTTATATTCTCTTCATTCCAACAGTGAGGTAAGCCTAAAAAGCACCTGGTGACACGTTGATGACAGTTGCCTTACCTGAGAGAAAGGTCTGGTGCAGAAAATCTCTTTGTTCTTCATGGGCTTTTGTGACACTGAGATTTTCCTTCAAAGTAGCTGCTGGCATAATGAACTGTCAAATAGATGGCTTTATGCGAGCTGACCTAGACAAATGCAGTTGTCTGAACTTTGGCATAACCTTCTAGATGTTACTAGATGTGGATCATATCAAGATGGAAAAATGTGATTACTTTGGGGATCAGTTTCTGAAGCATGATAAGCAACATAAACTTGCTACTCTTTTTTCCTCTCTTCATTTTTAGACACATGACTCTATTAAGGGAAATTTAATCCGTATGTTTCTGATTCCTTTACACTTAACTCATCAAAATGTTGTTTTGTAAGAACCTTTGAAGTCAAGGAAGCCTTTTAAGTCATTTTTATGAGACTTTTTCTAGCCTCTTTTCTTAGGAACAGGAAGTGGCATTTAGCCAACAGTTAACAAACTCAAACACCAAAAGGTTCAAGTTGGGTTGGAATCTCTGGACCTACAAGTGTTTGAATGGCCTCTTGACGTGGTCCATCTTTGCTGAGTATCAGTGCCCATCACCATCATAGCAGTCCTAATTACCAAAACGGCTCCAGGATCTTAAGCAACTGCCAGCTCACAAGTGTTTCTCTAATCAATCTACTTCATGCTAAATTATGACTCATTGAACTTTAAAGGAACTACTTTATTACTCAGCCTGGCCTAGTGTTTTTGTGACTTCTGTGAGAGCTATTTAAATTGTCACTCTCCAAAAGCGAGCTAGCAAGAAGCTTTAAATCCAGTCACTAGTAAAATCATATAAGATTTCAAGTTCACAGGACAAGGGAATGTTGATTGACCATGAAGAAATCTACCCACAAAGACAAAGAGATTATTTCAGTCTCTCAGTTCTGAGGAAAGAAGATAACATGGATTCTGCAATCCTTTGGAAAATAAAACATACATTAAAATAACAAATGAAGCATCTGGCTTCAGAAGTCTTCATTTGATTTATACTCAACAGTTGTTGTAAGTATAAACTCGCTCCCATTTCTAAGGAAATTTATAGCCAAATAAGCCTGGTGCTGTCACAGTGGCTCTGATTGCCTCATGAATTTGAAGTGATTCTGTCCAGTAGTAGGCTTGGAAATCAGCCTGCGAAGTCCTAATTTTACAATTTGCAAAGTATACAACAATGAAAATGCAAAAGAGTCACAACTGATCTAGGTTTAAAAGCTTTAAAGTTCTATCAACCGTAGCCTGGAAAGGGACAGTGAGCAAGAATTCTAGAACCAACAGCTTCAGGCAGAAGGTTCCACACCATTTGAAGGGTAGCATAGTCAGTCCTTGAGTTCCAGTGTTTAAAATCTAGGCTGAGGAGCCTAGGAGGCCATAAGGAGGATAAGATGAGAAGCCAAGGGTTCAAAGCCTCTAGAATCAGAATAATTGGTTCAAAGACTGACTCCATCCATGTATCACCGGATCTTTGCTGTGGGAAAAGTACAGATAATGACAGAAGTCATTTCACTGGGCTGCTGTGAGGATGACGTGAGATGATGTACGTAACACGCCTAGCAGAATCTTGATAAATATTAACTTGATAACTATTAGAACTTAGAACTATCATAAGAGGGAAGCAGTTATTTGGGGTTAGCAGTTTGAAAACTGCTAACTTAGAAATAAACTGGGGTTTGGATGTTGTTCAAGGAATCACAACTACCCTGTACCGCCAAGCAGCCAAAGTGGAACCCTACTTGGCCCAAACTCACGTTTGTCATGTGGTTGTGACATATTAATGTCAACTTGCAGTTCTTCTTACAAATAGAGGACAAAGATATTTTTAATATTTAGAAATGCTTGTGTCTGATTTGGTTCATTCTCTCCCTTAGGTACAGACACATCTACTGCATATCTAGTTTGTGTCGGAGGTGCTTCTGAATACTTGCTTCTAACAGTGTAAAATGTCAGTCAGTTCTTTGCAGAACATAAGACATTTTCTGATATACTATCTCACAATTTGGAGTAACAAAGTCAACTGGCTTATTTGATCTACTTAGTTTTTCCTCCAGCTATCAACTTTCTCTGATTAAAAAAAAAAAGACTAAAAAGAGAAATTGGTCAAATAGCAACTTACAGGAAAAGAAAAAAAGAAAAAGAAAGAAAATAAAGAGCCCGAATGACACATAATTAGACGCTAGGTATTTGAAGCACTATGGGAAGTAATAAAATGTCATTTACATGCTTGGTTTCTGAAGGTGGGGCAGGGGGAAAACCCCTTCAGTTTCAGCTGCTTGTCCAATCTCCAGAGTCCTATTACTGTCTTAGTGTCATTGGACTTCCTGGATTTAAGCCCTCAGAAGGGAATGAGAAGTCTTCTCCCACCCTTCCCCCCTGCTAGAGTCTAATGTAGATTTCAAATTCTTCCCTGGGAGTAAAAATAGGGAGCAAGTTTGTTTGTTTTACTTTTGATTTTCATTTTTTTCCCCTCACACTGTAATTTTCTCTGTTTCTAGCTGCTTTAAGGGGATTGTAAGGATTGACAAGTAAAATTCTTTCAGAATAATCAGTCACAAACCTTCCACTTTTCATTTACCAGTACAGAAGGGAGAGCAATAGACTTACTTTTTCAAAACGTAAAGGCAAACGACTTGTGCCCAGAGCCCTGCAAGCCTTTCCCATGTTTTGTTTACACAGGAATTTCAAAGGCTGACAATATCTTTCCTTCCTTCCTGCTCCTTGATGTGGTGAAAAGCCTCCCATGTAAGTTTGATCATTTTAATTTAAAATATTTATGCTGCCTCCTGTGCTCAAATGCGCTTCTATAGAAAGTACAGGCTGATACCTTCTAAACTCTTGTTTGTCTTTTTTTTTTTTTCTTCCCACAAACTCAACTTGTCTGAACCATCATATAATTTCCCTTTAGGATCATTCCACATAACTGCAGGAAATCTTCTTTTAAACATGATTATATACCTCAAGCATGGAGTTGCTCATATCTTTAGTGAGTCGTTTTATGGCTGTTCTTCTACTTCCTGGTAGCATATTTTGGATGACACATCCATAGCAACGGCTGTTTTATTTATAAGTAAACTGAACAAGAAACGGACTTTGGCTAACCTGGGTGTACAAAGTACACACCAAATATAATCTGGAAGCATGGCTACTAGTGATTCTGTGGCCCATAGTTGATCTGGATTTCCAAGGAATTCTGTTCTATAAGAAGAAATGTATCATCCATCATAATAGATGGTGAAATAAACAGGTGTAGAAATTTCTGTTTTTGTAAAACAGTTAAAACTTATTTAAACAAATTTAAAAAAGCTAGTCACAGGGTGGACTTTTGCACAACTTGGATCTATATAGTGATAAGTTTAATAAATCTATACTGGTGATTCTGTGAAAGTATGGGAATTACCAGCTAAAATGGGATGCCATCTTTAATTTGAACTGAGGCCTCTATACCAGATATAAGTATGAATATATAAGAATATCAAACTCTGAAGCAGTATTCATTAAAATCTGAAATAAAGTGTTGCCTGAGGTCATAGAGGCTGGGAAGAATGGACAGTTCCTATTTCTAAACCAGAGTACTGGTAGTTTCAGAGTAGTTTCCCAAAACTACAATAGGGAGTAACAAGCCTGAGGTCATGGGATAGTGACAGCCATTGTAACTGCCACAAGAAAGACAATGCCAGAATGAGTGAGGTGATGTAAATGCTGGATTTCCATATTGTCTCTCCATAATATGGAGTGTAAAGTGAGTGTCACCCAAAAGGTGAAGGCAAGAGTTCAAAAGGCCTTCAGTGTTCCACTAGAGGGGTCACATTTTCTATTCTGTGAAACAAAACAAAACACAAACCTCCTGTTCAGGAACAAAAGCCTTTATTATTTACAACAATAGCAGTCCAGTGTTCTTTTGAACTCTGGTAGCCACAAGGCAATATAAAGAGGACCAGATGGCATTTAAATATACAAAGGGCTGTATTAGAGAACAAAACAGCTGACCTCAGGAAACCTAAATCTCTTGTGTTGGACAGTTAGTACACTTGTTCTTTGGTCACAGGGAATATTCTTTCTTATTCTGCTATGTAGTCCACATGTATATCTGTTGCTGTGATGGGACAGTGCTCCCGTCTTTATCTGCCAAGCTGTCAGCAAGCCTATACTTTGTCTATTTGTTGTTTGCTCTACAGAGCATCCTTAGAAAAGTAGCCTCAAGCAAAGACAGATAGCAAGTTTCTCACAGCAAAGCCTATAGAAATATGAATAGCCCAGAAAACTATCTTCTAACAGCCCTAAAATATTATTTCACTGTGCAAAATATGATCTAAACAAATTTGTACATGAAGAACTATTTCTAGTAATTTATATTATATAAGCATTTTCTTTTTCACTTAAAATGAAGAAAAAAGTATTTGTACTATCATCAGATGTTGCATGTATCTAGTAAGGGGAAACCGAAAAACATCATTAGAATTGAGAGTACTGATGGAGGTATGTCTGACCCTTTGATGACATTGCAATCACCAAGATGTTAATGGGCCAGCTGAGCATTCCAACAGCCTTCCTAGATTGGCCCTTTAGAGGTGCTTTTTCTTTGATACCTGGATTGCAGCCTAACTTAAGGGCCTTCCTTTTTCTCCAATAGGACACAAGCCATTTGGGCCTATATGGATCCATGAATTGGTCCAGCTCAGGATATTAAGTGAGTGTGCAGCTAAGGGTGGGAATTCATGCTTCAGATTCACTGTGGCTGATGCAAAAACTGATGCAGCGCTAAGTGTTATGGATACAGAGATCACTTTAAAATAGAATAAGAAATGTTGCTTAGGGCTGAAGCTTGAGTGCAATATTTACTAGTTATTGTGCAGTTATTTCCTTGTGATAACCTTAAGGGCAATGAGTATATTTCATCAATAATCAGGCAATAATACAATACACATGGCAATAGGCACAATCTACTGTAGATTTAATTTTACTCAATAGTTTTAATAAGGGGAGAATTGTCAATTCGGTATCCTGCGTAGACAAATGAGCATGATGAAACACTGAGCAATGAAGGTGGGGAATGAATTCAAATTAAGAATGTTCAATTTTTGACTTGAGTCTTGGAGCACTAATAATTCAATTTTTGTTGTCTCCTAAATTCATGTTTGGATTTCTTCTCATTGGTTTAGTTCAATGATGCATAATTTCATTTTAAGGGTGAAAAGAAAATCGATGATTTATCATCTGAATGTTGCTGTAGTGCCTATCTGGTTGCTTAGGCAAAATATTGAAGTAGTTTGGAATACTCCTTTAGTCAATATTGCAAGAAAGCACGGAGAAAGAAATCAGTAGAAAAACATGTCATGATCAGTTTCTCTGCTTGTCTTCAATATGCTTAACTTTTTTCGCCACGACCTTCTTAGACTCCTCAGTTCAGGCTGTCTGAATCTGTTATATTTTTTCATAGTATTTTACATATTAGCCAGCAATATTTCCATCTTACTTTATGTATTGTCACTGTAAAGAAATACTTCAGACAGCTACTTAAAAAAAGAGATGTTTGCTGAGGCTACATTTCTAGAGGTTCAAGGACCTAGTGCCTGCGTCAGCTTAGTTCTAGTGAGGCCCTTCATAACTGTGTCACATTATAACAGATACAAAAAATAGTGAGAGCATTGGCAGCACATGTGATCAGACAGGAAGAAAGAGGGATCTGGGTGCATCCAGGCTCAGCCTGTAATAACGCTATTGAAAGAACTGCCAGAGGACCAAAAGCACTTATAAGGGACCAGGAGCACTTTAAAGGGAAGGACCTCCTACTGGAATTAATTTCTCAAATGTCTGCAATACCAGGGAATTTGAGCCACAGCACCACTTCTGGTTTTCTGGTGGTTAATTGGAGATAAGAGTCTCAAGTCCTTTTGCACCCAGGTTGGCTTTGAACCATGATCCTCAGATCTCTGCCTATTGAGTAGCTAGGATTACTGGTGCCTGGTTAACTTTTCTTCTCTCTCTCCCCCCCATCCCCCTCTCTTTTTCTCTCTCGTTCTCTCTTTCTCTTTCTCAGATTTTATTAACATTGATTTTTACATAATATTTCAAATGTCATGTTTAACAAACAAGTATTAAAGAAGGGAATCTCTGTATACAATCACTGGCACATAGATTTTAGAACATAATTAAAATTAAGCTGAGGATTTATATGTCATAGATGCTTATTAATCCATGTAACAAGACATTATGTCTATAGAGTATATAGCACATCATAGATTTTTATGTTTATGTAGTTATGCTTATATCTCCAAGACCATGTACATAATCTTGGGTACCCAAATATTAAGACTTTGCTCTTGTACTGTTTGGATCTAATATCCACATATTAAGGAGACCATGTGCCTTTTGTTCCTTTGGTCTTGACTTATCTCGTTCAACACGATTTGCTCTAGTTTCATCCACATGAAACTATATGTTGGAAATTCATGTACTGCAGGATTGTTGTATGAAAAGGTATATCTAGAGAAGGGAATATGTTTGGAAAGGAAGTATGAAAGACATAATTATTTAAGTTGGGAAACTTGCACAATCTATATCTTTCTGGGACCTATGTACCTACAATAATTTTGGATGAAGATGTGAGCCTGGATAACATGTTCATCCGGCAGCCCCTGGCCCTAGCAGACTGGACAATAGGTGGTTGTATGATTTCTAGAGGAAGCAGACACCCAAATCAGTTGACTCGATTCACTTTAAAAATATGCACTGGATGCATACAAGTGTGTGATGGATATATCAGGTGGCCTAGTACTACTCGGTTTGTTCCCCTGTGACAGGGGTAGAATGATGAGCTCTTCTGTGTTCTCTGTGGGAATCACGTGAGGGATAAAGTGGTACATTTCCTGTCTTGATGTGCCATGAGATCCATGGTTCACTATAATAAATACCTCTTTGGGGCTGGGGTAATCCATGTTGTTTGCAAGCAAGCATACGTATGTGGCACCATAAAGAGTTTGACTTTTATCCTCTAAGGGTGGGAGCTGTGAAGAGTAGTAAGCAAAATAAGGAGACAGATTGATTTTGTTATAAATTAACTTTACTACAACATAGAGAAATATCTTGAGAAGATGAAAGTCAGGAGAGAAACATGCAAAGAAGCCATAAGAATCTGGGCAAGATCTAAGGAGAGGAAATAGAAACTTTCCTTCTCTAGAAGAGAATCTCCATCTGAGATCTATTTAGAGATCTCAAACACACGGACTGAGTGGATGATTTACCAAGGATAGACACAGGATGGATGATGAAGTTGTTTGTGACAACACCAAGTTAGTAGTCACATAAGGATTTAAAAAGCATTAAGTTTACAAGCAAAATAAAAATCCTTAAAAAACAAAAAACAAAGGAGTTCACATTGAAGACCTTGAGTAACAGAGAATTTGCCCCACAGGTTATAGCTCCAAGGAAAGCTGTAGGTTTTTCTATAGAAAAGATGGTTGAAAGGATGGGATGAAACTAATTACCAAGTAAGTAGAATGGGGAGCCGAGAACTTAAAAAAATGGACAATGAGGAAAAGCAGGAACATTCCAGAAACAGGAAAAAAAAATGAACTGAGGAAAAGATTGAGAAAGAGGCAGTAAGAGATAGAAGAAAAGACAAGAAATCACTGGTCAAAGGGTGAAAAAACATATACTTTTTTTTTTTAAGTGTCAAACTAGCCAGTAAAATCATGTAAGACCTGGATTTAGACATTTGAGAAGCTTTGGTAACACCAATCCCTTTAATACTGGGTCCAAAGACCAGCAAGGACTTTGGATGCCAGAGAACAGAGGCCATTTATGGGTAAAGGGCACCCACAGGGCTAGATTAAGCCTGATAGCTAGGAGAAGCCATAAAGGATTTGTAGAACGTTACCCATACTTGCAAGGCTAGGGAATTTTTTTCCTATACTTCCTTTACTCTGAATTTTAATGACCCTAACTATTTAAGAGCAGTTAAGAACAGCATTATTTCCTGGCTTATGAAACCCCATTTTGCTAATGAGAGAATACAATTACTGTCTAACCAAAATAATTCAATGGCTAAGTAAGAGCATTTAAAGAGCTAGGGGAAGAGTCATGAATGCAAATGAGTCATTTTCTGTGTCGCTTCTGTGCTCCTCCCAGCTGAAGTCACCCATGCCATGCCCTAGAAACCATGCCCAGGCCACCTGTTAGCAAGGTTTGCAGCCCTGGGTTCAGGGTTCACTGGGACTGTGAATGAGGGAGCCTTAGCCTCCTGCAGGTGTCCTAGAATTTCCTGACACTCACAGCCCTCTGAGACTGTCAGCAATGGATTTTGCTCTCTTTTATTATGTGATCCCGTGCCCTTCTCACATTATCTCCTAAGAACTCTACAGACCCCCACATTGCCCTGAGCTAGCCCTCCGTCAAGCCTTGCTCTGGGACTCAGCATTGGACCCGAACAGAGCGAATTTCCCACAGTTTCTCCACAGCTGCCTCCACTTCCCCATCTGGCTGTGTTCCCAGGGCTCAGCCTGTTGCCCCCTCATTCATGAAAGTTCATGATGTTTAATTACAGATAAATGGCCACTTTCACAGGAAAAAAAAAAAGCTTTCAGTTTTGCCTCTGTTATTTTTCTTTCAAGGACAAATTTGAAATGGAATGGAAGGAAAGAAATATCACATTCAGCTTCAGCCTCAAGTGGTGGGTAGCTTCACTTGAAAAACTGCTCAAGACTTTCTATTTTATCATGGATGGGAACCAGCAGAGGAAGGAATGTGAAACTTTTCAGCGGACATGAGCAATTCCTCAATGAACTATGGTAGGAACTGGGGATTTGTGATGTTCTTCCCTGAAAATGGAGAGTTCAAGCTTGTGTTTGACGAGCTGGCTGTGGCAAATCTCATCTATGATAGATATGTTTTTGTATTTTGGTTGACAGAGAATTCTGTCTACCTAGCATTTTCTTTTCTAAAATGAAATTGGATACTTTTTTCTATTGTGAAAAAAACCTGCTGAATTAAAGACCAAATTTATTGTTGTTTGAGCCTATTTTTATATTTAAGGAAATAAATACATTATGGTACCGAAAAAAAAGAAAGCTAAGAATATTTTACAAACTTGGTTCCACTGATAAATATAATTACATACAAATCCAAAATTGAGCCTGTATTAGATCTAATCTTATCCTCTACCTTTTCCCACTTCCTTACAAATAATCAAAACTGAATTAGCTAAGGGGGCTCAGAATAAATCCTAGCCATCCAAGGTGGAGGTCATTGGCAGGATCATGGTTCAAGTCCAGACTTGACAAAAAATTTACAGTCTTTATCTCAACTAATAAAAAGCTAGGCATGTTGATGTGTGCTCACAATCTCAGCACAAAAGTAGAGCACTGTCCAGGCTGGCAGGTAGAAAAATGAGAGATCCTATTTGAAAAAAACTAAAGATAAGCAGATTTGGTGTGCAGCTTAGTGGTTAAGTGGCACAACATCTACTTAATAGGAACAATGCACTGAGTTTAAACTCAGTACAACAGCAACAAAAATAATAACAAGAACAACAGAAACCCATGTTCACTGGTCTATCGCTTAATTGATCTTAGAAACAGTTTTAATAATGAAACGTTATGTTTTCTTGTTTTGTTTGGGGGTAATACTGGAGATTGAACTCAGAGCCTTGTGCTTGCTAGACAAATGCTCCAACATTGGATTATCTACTTTCCCAATTCTTTTGTCTCATCCTTTTTTATACCAGGCTGACCTCAGACCTTGATTCTCATATCGCTGCCTCTAAATTAGTGGGATTACAATTAAGAACCACCACACCAGGTTTGTTTGTCAATACAGAATCTCACTAGCTTGTGTGCAGGTTGGACTTGAACCACCATCTCTGCTTTTCAGGTAGCTGGGGTTTCAGGTATAAAGCCCCAGCATCCAGCTCGACTTTGTTCTAAGAAAACATATTGATCCTAAGTTGCCTATAGGTTGTAATTATGCAAAGATGATTAACACATGAATGGATTACATTTTTTCAAAAAGCAGGTTTTACCAAATTACCATTATATCCATACTCTAAGATGCCCAGGATTTTCCTGCTTTGATGAAACATTTAGATGTTTTCTAGCTAGGGAAGATCAATAGAATACAGCTGAACACTTTGTCAATCCATTACAATTCTTTTTCTGCTCTGGCCACAAGTGGACAGTGGGGAGCATTGCTTTTTAGAGGCCATGTTTTTAGACACTAAAAATAACTCGCAAAATGTGATGTCACCCAAAAGACATCACAAGCATGGGAAAACAAGAGCCCTGGGGTATGTTTTCTGTGATAAGACAATTTCAAAGTACCTTGGGGACTCTGAATGAGACATCAGATTCCCAGGCCCTCATCCTCCCAGTGGCTTATTTGGGGAATGCTGTGAAGGATAAGAACATGTTTGTATACTAAGGACTGGGAAAGAAAACATGCACACCACTGGCTGCAAGTGACATGGAAGAAGACATAGCATGTTTCTCCTATCAAAGTCAGGGGGTGATATGCAGAGAAAGCAGATTAGAAACTCCAGGAGCCTTTGAAATGCCTGGCTGTGAGGCCTGGATGAATGAGGTTTAGGGAGCTCTGTGAGGAAAAAGGAACAGCTGCAAGAATTACTGTTAATCAAGCAGAGGACGGGAGTGAGTATTTGGAAAGGGCTCAGAATATACTTTCTCCTTTTCCTGTCTCCTCATTAATCCCTGGAATTGCTTATGTCTTGTGTATTTTAGAATGGGAAGGATTCAGCTTAGAAGTTATTTTAAGGTTAATTGCTCTTAGGGGATATTGGGCCGTGACCATATTTCTGTAGCCTTTCTCTTCCAGACTGACATCATCCTTTGCTATGCTATCTGTAAGAGCCCGCTGGTTTAGAGTGAGGAGCCATAGCTAGAGGTCAGGCTTGTAGCTGGGCGTGATGAGGAACTCCACACAGGGAGGTGCTTGCTCTCCCCTCCTGGGTCTGCATCTCCCGCTATGGGTAGGCAGTGGATCCCAGTGTAGAGCAGCTCTTCCAGCCTCAGGTGTGCCCAGCAGGGTCTTTAGGATGACACCTGATTCCCTTTCACAGCCTTCCCCATACAGATTGGACTTGAGGCCAGAACAGGAACTCTATCTGGATTCTCAAAGTGCTTAGAGATGGTACTGTGGCAGATCATGGGGCACATACAAGCAGATATCCAGTGAGTTTCTATGAACAGGAGGTCAGCCACCTGCTCTACTAGTCACACAGCCAGAACCTTCATTCCAAGTCCCGTAAGGGAGAGCTGAGGTATGCTATTGTTAAATACCATTAAATTTCATGTAAATGTCTCATTAGTTTGCATTTAGACCCCTGTTGTAGCCTACAGAAAATAATAGTATGGCTTGTTCAATTACTATAGCTCTAAAACGAATCCCTGCTGACACTTGGCTTACGTGGATAAGTGCTAATTTGTGGCTCCTTAGGGCACACATAACTGAAACTATAGCCCTGTTTTACCTGCAATAACAACCCTATAGTTTCATTGCTTGCATCTTTATGAACAGAGTTGGTCAGCTCTTATTGGTTACTCATGTCTCTGATCGTTGCACTGTTTCTGGCTCTTAGTGTTCCCACCCTACACATGGGGTCGTCACACCAGACAATTTTTTTTCTGTTTTGGTTAGAGATTACACAGCATGTGCTTTTACACTCAATACACAGCAGGTATTGAATAAGTAGTGTCACGATTACTTATTATTAATTTAGTTCTTGGGGGCTCCTGTATGCTTTCATTAACCATTATTGAGTTAGCTGGGTTGCTGGGTTCTGTGTTTTTTGTTGTTGTTGTTTATTTGCCTGTTTTGTTTTAAATATCATTTCTCAGGCTAGTTCATCATTTCAGTTTAAGAGACAAGTGGAAGCAGGGTGCGGTGGCTCACTCCTGTAATCCTAACTACTCAGGAGGCTGAGATCTGAGGATTCTAGTCCCTTCTGCTATGTCTTCTGGCCATGAAATCAATGGCTTTTCCTTGCCATTCATTTTATTATATGGAGCTATGTTAGCATCATACTGAAGTAAGAGACTAAACTGTACCCCAAATTAACCCCTCTTCTCCATAGGTTTATTCATCTGAGGCATTTATTATAGTAATAAAGAATGGACTATATACATTCTACTATTTTTTCTTCATATGAATCCTATATTGTAATAATAATTGATGTCCTGATTTTATACTGTGAACACTGAACCAGAATGTCCCAGTTTTTCCTTCATCACAAGTCCAAACTGTGAGCTGACATGCTAGAAAATCCATGAGCTGACTAGGACTGTTGTATATTTTATGTTGATCAATTTATGTATGCATATGTATAGACATATGTGTATGGCATTTTGTGTTCTAAAGTTCATTTATGTACAAACGTATCAAAAATTTAATAGAATAAATAAAATATCAGGGGAAAAAGAACCCAAGATTAACAGTAAATGAGACTGAGTCTAGAGTTAATTTTTGGAGAATTATTATGGAGTAAAATCAATGAGACTGAAACCACCTTCTAAGCAAGATGAGGTTTATAGAAACTTTTTAGTCAGCTATAGAGGAACAGAGAGGCCCCCTTAGGCATGGGCCATCACTGCAATCTGAAGTCTTGGACGTGGGTACTAAACACAGCTCAGGTGGCTACAAGGTCTGCATGGGGCCTGGCAGAAGTGTTCTATTCGTACACAGGGATGGGATCCCCTTGTCAACAAATCTCGGTTTCAGTTTCATTTGTTTGTTTGCTTGACTTTTAAAAACATTACTGTTCAGACAGTTTTCATGTATACACAAGAGACACTTTGTTATAAACATATACTCAGAGATGGAATATTTAGGTCACCGTATATGCACACCTTCATATTTATTAGATAGTGCTAAATTGTTTCCCAAATGATTTGGGCTGGATATACTTATGTATGCCAGCATATAAAACTTGTTGCTGTGAATTCTCATGACGGATTTTTTTTTAATTCTGCCTTGCTGTGAATAAAGTATACTTTCTGTTGTGATAGGGAAATTAATCAACAAAGCATCATGGAAGCCATATCAAACCAGTGAGAACGATCTTCAGAAAGTGGCTTAGTTTACCTGTTAGTTTTTGTTGGACAACAAAATGCAGTGTATTGGAATTTAGGGGTTTATTAACAAAGTCATCTTTATTAGGTTATAAAATTCTAACCCATGAATTCCCTTGACTTGGCTTGTGTATTTTTATTATCTTTTGAAGGCTTGTCGGCATTATATCTGCTCTGAAATCGGCACAATTTCAATCTAGCTTGTGAGAATTTTGTGTGGGTTTATGATAATGGGTGTAATGGCTGAGAAGCATAATGTAATAGTCATATAAATAATGAGGTTGATACCTCAAAACACAAGTGGAGAAATGCTCAGAGGCTGAGTTAATGAGAGAAGTCTTAAAGTAAAAAAAATAAAAATAAAAGCTTGAATGCCTTTAAGTACAGTAAAATTCGAGATATGTAATTATTTCGGGTGAGCCAGGATGCAGAACAGCTGTGACTGCCTAGCTTAGCAGGTGTAGGTCCTCAGTCAGTCTACAGTGGTAGCAAATTTAGGTCACTGAGAAAGTCAGCTCTTGCTGTTCCTGTCACTTTCCAATGATCTGAAAAATGATACAGTGCTTATGCGCATGCATGTATATATGCTTTCGCATGCACGCTTGAGTGGGTGTGCACGCACGCGCTGGCGCGCGCGTGTGCGTGTGTGTGTGTGTGTGTGTGTGTGTGTATGTGTGTGTATTTGTGTTTCTCAGGAAAGCTAAGCTTTCAAGGAATCGCTATTGAGTGTGAAGGTATGGGGACATTAAGAAGAGAACTGGGAGATTTATCTTCTTTGTTAGTAAACTTCCAGAAAGAATCTAGCTCATGACTCAGAGTTAGTGTCTCAGTGTCTGGCACCAGTTCATGAAATTATGTGGCTATTCAACTCTGTCTCTGAGTGATGGTTGAGCACTTCAGAAAGCCAACAATACACATTCCACAAGCTTCCACACAAAGCCAGTGGGTGAGTATCAACCTTTAACTCAACAGCATGAATGGCTGGGAGACATCTCTGTGAGAAAGAACAGAAACTACCAAAACAAATTCCGTTCAGTCCAACAAATTTAACTTGTAGCTCTGTTGTGCTCACAGCACTGAACAGCCATGGTAGAGAAAGTAAAAGAAAGCATTCCTTTCGAAACATCTGCATTCTTCAAGATCTTTACTGATCAGGAATAAAAAGCAAGAAGAACGATGTCATCTGGGCACCAGTGCCTCACACTTGTAACTCTAGCTATTCATGAGGCTGAGATCTGAGGATGGAGATTCAAAGGAAAAAAAAAGTCAATGAGACTCTTATCCAATTAATCATCAAAAAGCCAGACCTGGAGTTGTGACTGAAGTGGTAGAGCAATAGCCCTGAGTAAAAAAGCTAAGGGACAGTGCCCAGGCTCTGAATTCAAGCCCCAGTAAAGGCACACATTCATGCACATGCACACACACACACACACACACACACACACACACACACACGCACATGCATACATGAATGAATGCCTTTTGTCAAGATAAAGACTTATTCTTCATCCTGCCTTGTTTACGCCATGAAGAGTTTACAAATTTAACACCAGTGGTTCTCTGAACAGGAGAGGATGCATGAGCAATGGAAGGACTTGCTAAGATATATTTTGCCAGAGAAAAGCTTTCGATTGCAATTCTTCCCTGAAAATAGAGAGCTGGAGAAAGGCAGACCTCTCCTATCAAAGAGATAACAATCACTGGAAAAGTGCTGGTTGCTTCTGTGTGCTTGACATTGTAGTGGAGATGAACTGGACCAATGTCAGCCCAGAAAACTTGGAACAGGCTGACTCTATCTGGAAGCAAACACTCCACAGATGGAGAGGGAAGTGGGAGGTTAGCTCAGACCACTTGATTTTAATTAAACGGCTTTCATTCTGGTGAACTTGGAAAAGGAAAGGCAAGCAGTTGAAGCCCACATGACTCTATGTCCTTAACACCTAGATAACTGACGAGAGCGGAGTGGATTCCTGCTGAACCCAAGATCTAGGTTGCAATTCCTTTCCTAAGGAGGAACACTCCAATTGCTGGTGATAAATAGGGAGTACTTGAGAAGTGTAGAGACCTTAATAATTTTTGGCATGTGTCAGAAGACAGGGCAGATGTAGGAGTGGTATTTTCTATTTAGGGATGTTTGACAGGTCACCTGAGTGGGAGGGAACATGGCCTCATGCTTAGTAGACAGATGGACGAAAGGGCAGCCTGGATCGGCTTCTACAATCCACTGTTGTATTCTTGGTTTACATTTAGGATACGGTCATGCAGAAACATAATAAAACCAAGTGCGGGTCTCACTCTAGGGTCCAGGTGTATATGAGGTTGGGGGCAAACAAGCTCATTGCTTAGACCTCCACTTCCCCAGTCTTTCCTCCTGCAGAAGGTTTTGTAAGACCAGAGCAGAATGCTCTCAAAGAGGAGAATGCAAGACTAGAGAGAATGATCTTCATTCCACTCCTAGCCTTATTAAGGGAAGTCTTCTCTCTTACACTCATCCTTTTATTATTCAGAATCTATTTGCCAGAAAACATAGTAGCAGTCATTGCTGATACTTTAACAGCACCCATATAATATCTAGGTCTGTTCCCAGCTGGGTGTGATTTCATTCCTCTTGGAGACACCTAGAAATATCTGGTAACATGTTAGGCTGTCACAACAAAGGGAGATGATATTACTGGTATGTGATGATTACAGGCCCAAGAAGCAACTAGATATTCTATAGTGCCCAAGACATCTAAGAATTAGAAGGGACAGATTGTAATAGTGTGGGAATTCTTAATTAAGACTTCAAAATTTGCAGAGAAAGTTGGACCAAGTTGTGGTTGTGGTGCTGGACCTAATTTTGTAAGGTTTTAACCTTTATTTTGTTAGTGATTAAATAGTACAGTTTCAATGACGTTTTTGCCATCACTGCTCTGACTATCAAAACTATGGTACACATGCAAATCTTGTATTTATCAGAGGTGAGATTTCCTACTTTTCAATCTAAGGACTCTAATATAGATTGCACAAGACTAGTGGTCTACTACTTTGAGCCACAGCTCCACTTCCAGCTTCCTGGTGATTAATTGGAGATAAGAGTCGCTGGATTTTTCCTCCTGGGCTGGCTTTGAACCAACATAATCCTCAGAGGAAATTCAGCCTCCTGAGTAGCTAGGATTAGAGGCATGAGATACCAATACCTACAGCACACTTATTTTTAGTAAGCGAAAGAATCTTACTGCTTCAAGATCATTTTTGTTAATGAAGAAATGACACTCTAAGTAGCAAACAACCTATTTCGTATTGCCATTGTTTGAATATTCTTTTCTTAATTTATTAAAATGTATTTAAATTGTTTTCATTTTTTGCTACTATTATTGTTGTTGTTATTTTGAATTCAACAAAGTGAGTGAAAAAGTAAACTTATTTTTGTGTGAAATCTATAATGTCCTGTACTTTACTGAGGTTAGTCTTCCTAAATCATCTTTCAAAGCAACTGCTACTTCTAGGACAGATGGTTTGGCAGCTCATTTACTGGGATCCACTCCATAACTTGGGATGTGGCAGAGAATTGGAGATTTAATACAGATGTGTAAATATTAGTTGACCTTGAATCTAAAATACTCTGAATAAAAAGATTATGTTTTCTTTTTTTTTTTTTTACCATTTTACAACGTATGACTATTTGAAGATTCTAATAAAATAATCAAACATCTCTGTGGAAAAGACTTATGGCTTTTAAGAAAAAGTTTGCCAATTAATTAACCATGACAGAAGTAATAAGGCTCAGGTGTTCGGTTTGTAGGACTCCATGTGTATCTGCCACATGTTTATTCTTGGAGAGCTGGTACTATGCTTCTGAAAGAGTTTGTAGGTTAAACAAAACCCCAAACTTTCGAGATATGAAATAATTGTTAGACCAAAGCACATGGATTCCTAGTTTGCAGTTATGACAACTTCTTGGAACATACAAATTTTGCCAGAGCAATTAAGCTTATCCTAGGTTGTGTAGCCTAAAATCATTCAAGTAACATAAATATATAGGGAAGGTAGTATTAAAGCAAATGCATGGATTTCAAGTTCTCTAGCATTTCTTGCTGGATGATGCTGGACAAGTAACAATTGCTTTTCAACTTCCTTCAGTGAATGCTCCTTACAGCGACTGCCAAAAAAGCTTGAGATAATCTACTCTGAAACCTGGTTCTTAAAGGTCAGTTGGAACTGTTTAGTAAAAGAATAAAACTTTCTAATGAGATTAGTTATGTCTTTGACTGCCAGCAATTTATGTCTGCCATATTGGTGGTAAAAGTATGAAAGTTTTCTTTTTCTTTCTTTCTTTCACTTTTTTTTGAGGGGCTGCAATAGAGTATAAAATAATTTCGAAACAATGACTATATTTTTGCTTTCAAAATCTGGAACAATAGAAGCTAAAAATGTATACATTGTTTTAGCTATTTTCCTTCTTTCTTTCTCTGTTTTCTTTCTTCCTTTGCTGGAACTGGGTCTTGAATTCATTACCTCATGCTGCTCTAGCTTTTTCAGTCAGGGCTTTACCACTTGAGCCACATCTCTACTTTGGCTTTTTGCAGGCTAATTAGTGATAAGAGTCTTTGAACCTTTCTTGCCTGGCCTGGTTTAGGAACACAATCTTTATACCTTATCCTCCTGAGTAGCAGGGATTACAGGTATTAGCCTTTTCCTCCATAGGCTAAGGAGCTTTTGTTCCTCCCAATTTTTCACATTAAGTCATCCCTTGTTATTGGTATATTTGTGCTAATAGCCATGTGTAAATCAGGTCAGTGTGTAAAACTTTGACTTACATACAGAGATATCTGAACAAGATAGCATAATAACGTGAAAAGATAACCCTCTTCCCATACTTTACTAGGAAATGGTATACAGAAATCAGAGAAAAGGGCCGGGAGTTTGACCTAGTGGTAGAGTGTTCCTAGCATGCACGGAGGCCCCGGTTCGATTCTTCGGTACCACATACATAGAAAAAAGCCGGAAGTGGTGCTAAAGCTCAAGTGGTAGAGCTCTAGGCTTGAGAAAGTCCAAGACAGTGCTCAGACCCTGAGCTCAAGTCCAGGACTGACAAAAAAAAAAAAATCAGGGAAAAGACCAATAGCTGAACTAGTACGGCAGTGCTTATGTGGTAACAATTAATGTCAATCATTTTCTAGAGAGTGAACAGTAGTAGCTCAAACCCACAGAGAACCAGGTGACATTAAGGAAGGGTCTTTGTGTGAGGGAGCATTCTAATTGTCTTCCTGTTTCACTTGTAATTGCTTTCAATAGACCAGTCATTGTTTTCCCAAGTATCTTCCAGTGGGGTGCCATAATAGCCCCAGGGCATTCACTGAGTGAAGCAGGTTTTGAGATGGTTAGAGAACTGTGACACCAGAGCCCAAGGCTACTTTCCCCTTTTTTGCTTCTGCGACCAGTTGATAACAAAACGGAAAAGTAGATCCTAGAATAGAGAAGAAAGGAGTAGTTGTGTGAGTAAAATTTCAAAAAGACTTATGGATAGAGAATTCCAGACTTGCAATAATAGAGGTTCTCTGTTTTCTTTTCCTCTGGGTGTTTCCATGCATTCTAAACAAAAAAGAAAATGACAACAACAAACAAACAAAACTGGAGGAAAGCACATGGTGAGTCTAATCTTTTATCTCTACTTTTTTTTTTTTTTTTTGAGTGGGTCACTGGGCTTGAACTTGTCCTGGGTGTTGTCCCTGAGCTCTTCAGCTCAAGGCTACCATCCTACCCTTGAACCAAGCCCCACTTCTGTTTTCTAGAGGTTAATTGGAGGTAAGAGTCTCTGGTCCTTTTGTGCCCGGGCTGGCTTTGAACTTTGATCCTCAAATCTCAGCCTTCTGAGTAGCTAGGATTTCACACTTTTAAGAACACAAATAGAAGCCTATGCAGTGGCTCAGGCCTGTAAATTCTAGCTACTCAGAAGGCAGAGATGTGAGGATCGCGGTCCAAATTCAGCCCAGGCACAAAAAGACCAAGAGACTCTTATCTCCAATTAACCACCACCGCTGTGGCTCAAGGTGGTGCAACAGTAGCCTTGAGCTGAAGAGCTCAGGGACAGCACCCAGGCCCAGGGCCCAAGTCCCACGACTGACAAAAAAAGAAAAGAGATAACTTTGCATACTACAGAGATCAAAGTTTGATTATAGTACATCATAAACAACAAATTGGTTAAAACTTCAAAAATTTCGTGCCGGGAGTTTGTCCTAGTGGTAGAGTGCTTGCCTAGCATGGACAAAGACCCTAGTTCCATTCCTCGGTACCACATACATAGAATAAAAAACAGAAGTGGTGCTTGAGGCTCAAGTGGTAGAGCTCTAGCCTTGAGAAAGTCCAAGGAAAGTGCTCAGGCCCTGAGCTCAAGCCCAGGACTGGCAAAAACTAACAAACAAGAAAACTTCAAAAATTTCTATGAAATCAGTACATTTCTGGTTTTAAGAAATAATACCAAAATTATTACAGGATTCAATATAAAATTTTCATGAGACTAAGGAAGGGAAGAAATTAAAATATACCCAAGAGCTTCCTTTTTTTTTTTTTTGGCAGTCCTGGGCTTGAGCTCAGGGCCTGAGCACTGTCCTTGGACTTTCTCAAGCCTAGAGCTCTACCACTTGAGCCTCAGCACCACTTCCGGCTCTTTTTTCTATGCATGTGGTTTCAAGGAATCGAACCCAGGTCTTCGTGCATGCTGGGCAAGCACTTTAACCACTAGGCCAAACTCCGGGCCCAAGAGTTTCCCTTTTAATAAAGCTCTAGTTAAATGCTATCTGGTGTTGGGTTTTTTTTTTTTTTTTTTGAGGGCTTTGTCTTTGATTATATATTAATTATAATAAACATGAATTATTATGTATTTATTTACGTTTGTGCTAGGGATTGAAATCAGGGCCTTGTGTATACTCATCTTAGTATCCTTCCACTAAGCAAGCTAATATATCCACGCCAGAGAGCTTTAAAGGTAAGTTCCACCAAATTTCCATGGCACAGAAAGTCTCTATCTTGTAAAAGGTAAATCTTCCAAAGTCAGAGAAGTCTAATAATATGTCAAAACACATTATGATCAGATCCTTTCCCCCAAGGAATACAATATTATTTTAATATCAGATATAGAAATGCTATAGAGTCTTTTAAGATGGAAGCAGGCGAGAAAATCCCATTTATTCCTGCAAATGTTTAACATAACACTGAAGGTCTTAGTCAATGCAAAATGATAAGAGAAAAAAGGTGCATAAGATCAGAAAGATATGAAAAATAGCCTCATTTATTTGCAGATGATAGGACTCTCTAAGTAGAAAAACCAAACAAAATCAATAAAGCCATGTAGTCATGATTAAATGGAGCGAAGTTGTTTAATACAGAATAAGAATCTGAAATCGATAGAATTTTTTAATACTAAACTTGAAAATATAATAAATACAAGGCAATATTCTAGTAACCACATTTCTCAAATTGCTCAGGAATTATAATGACAAAGAATCCAATTGCTTCTGCAGTTTAGAATTTGATACAGAGATGAGTATAAATCTGGTTGCTGTGGAATTAGTTCAGTAAAAGTGAGTTGTATGTAGAATTATTAATTTTTTTCTTTTGTTCACTTCTTTGTTTTGTCTATTATTATCTTTAGTTGTACAAAAAAGCTGCCATTTGGCATAGCGGTTAATGAATACATTTTGATCTATGTCACCACTTTACATTCTCACCCATCCCTCCTCTATCTACTTCTCTCACTCTTCTAAATTTTGTAGGTTGGATTCTTGTCTGCATTTCCCCCTCTCTTCTCTTCTTTATTTATCTGTCCTTTGGCCTCACCCCATCCCTTTTGAGTACTGTTTTATATTTCTTAAGCTGGCGGTTAGCTATTACATCAGATTCTTCTCAATGTATCTTTTGTGTAGTCTATCGCTAAATAGACATACATAGTTCATATACGTGCAGTTCATAGTAGCACCTAATTGATTTTATCTGTAGATAATGTGGAGGATGGCTCTCCAAAAGAATTTCCTAATGAACCCCAACTCCTATCTTCCCACCTTTGTGGACGCCTTTGCAGGACAGTATCTGGGACTAGTGCCTACCTTCCAATCCACAGACGATACGGTTTCTGAGAGCTTATGAGATAGGTTACAAAGAGTGAACTGCATGGTGAAGAGGCCCATGTGGCACCAAAATGAAGGAAACCAAGATCTAGTGAGAAACTGGGTCTTGATAAGGACCATGTGAGCCATCTTACAAGCCTGTAGATGAGGGTGTAACCACTGCTTTCAGTCTTGGGAGACACCCAGTGATAATGACTCTCTGTAAGCCACCCCTGGACTCCCAGCACACTGACTGACCTAATGTTTACTCTTTAAACTTTCTGGATTTTGGGAACACTTTGATATGCAGCAATATCTAATGAATAAAATAAAATAAACAGCTTACGAGGAATGGTGATGATTATGTGCGCTCAAAATGAGAGTGATTAACTTAGTTAATGGGCCAAATAATAAAATAGAAAAAACAAACCAAACATCTAGTCTTTATATCCATTAAAGCCTTGGAGTCATTGCATTCATTTAATTCACTTATGGGGAAAAATTGTATCATGAGCCATGAAAGGTACTATAAGTTGATTCACTTCAAACTCATCTTCACTCATTCATGCTTTGTCTTCCTAAATCTTGGAGCTAGGAAGTAAATAATTGAATTTCTAACATGATTTTCACTTCTGGTGTTCATGGACACAATTCTGGGTGAGAGGAGCAAGGAAGAAGACTCCAAGCAGGATTTTTTTTTTTAATAGTACAAAAACAAACCCTCAGCTTGGTGCAGGTGGAAGCTGACATCTGATGATGGAAGTTTAAACTCAGCCTGGGCAAGAATGTTGATAAGAGTCTTATCTCCAATTAACTTCCCCAAATCCAAAAATAGTAGAGTGCTGCCTTGAATAAAAATTTGATCGTTTCCCTCATTTGTAATACCTAGTATATATGTAGGCTAGCTCCAGCAGAGTATCACAGTAGCTCAATAGTTATGTACATATGACCATATGATTCTAAATGAAATGAACTCCAAGTTTTGGAAACAAGAGTTTTTTTTTTAATGTAATGTGTAAACTTATTTCTTTTTTCTCTTATCCTCCCCCCCCTTTGATTTATCCCCTATTCTCGCTGTTTTTTTTTTTTAATTTTGGTCCCATTTGTATTGTATATGTGTTTGTATTGTATATGTTTGGGGATGAGAAGAAGAATCACAGAAATGGTGAGACAAAAGAAAAAGGGTGAACGAAGGCAAGAACAATACTCACAAGGCACTATGTTAGAAATGAACTTTAAGATTTAGGGGGGAGAGAAAGGGGGGGAGAAAATGGGAGAAAATGAAGGAGAGCTACACTGTTTGACAAGAAATTTACTCATTACTATGTAACTGTAACCCCTCTGTACATCACTTGTACAAGAAAATAAAAATTTTAAAATTCAGAACAACAACAACACATCAACAAAATGCTAAGGGACAGCAAGCACCCAAGACCTGAGCTTAAGTCCAAGTGTCTGCACAAAAATTAAAGAAAAGAGATGGAGGAAGAAGAGAAAGGGGAGAAGAAAGAGGAAAGTAAGGAGAAGGGAGAGGGGGAAGAGAGAGGAGGGAGGAGAAAGGGGAGAGAGAAGTGGAGGGTAGATAATAGAGGTAGGAGAGGAATCCATTCCAGATGCCTGTTCCCAATACCCTTCCTCCACTTAATGCCCATCCCTAGAGTGTTTAGTACCTCCCCATAGCTCCACCAGCTGGGGATCTAGCCTTCAACACTTGAGTCTTTACTGGACATGCCAGACTGAAACTGACCAGTTCATCTTGCAATCACCACCATAAATAGGGAAAACCATGTGTTAGAAATAGGAAGGCAGGAGACTGGAAGCGTCTGGGACCATCATGATCTTGTTGAAATAAAGACCAATCCATTTTACTTTTTGTATTGCATAATGCATTTACATTTTAAACCATGAGGTAGGGATTTCTGCTCTCCACAGCTAAGCAAATTTCTAAGTGATACCCAAACTGATTTTTTTTTCTATTAAAATTTGCTAAGCTGTAGAAACTTACTTAATTTAGATTAAACACTTGGGGAGAGGCATAAATTTCTTTGGGTTATTTCAACTAATCACAAGTGAAATTAGGAGAATTTTATAAATGTCTATTCTATGTATTATGTTTGCTTTGGCAGAAATTGGATGAAAGTTATGAAAAATTAGTCAAAGAGTATTAAAGACCTTTCTCTCTCTTTTTTTCACTGTAGAAGGTCCAGTGAATCTGGACGGACTTGTACCTGATTCCAGTAAGTTGCAAACTCACGTAGCTATATAATAGCTCACAATGGGGCCTCTTTTATTACAGTGTTTAACTTCAGGGATTCTTTTCCATGGTCATTAAATAGAATTTCTATGACAACCTGAAATCTGGTGTTATAACGAGACAAGGCTGAATCTAACTATATTTTTACCTTTTATTTTGGTTCCTAAGAAATAGAAGTATGTTATAAATTTAGGGCACTATTCAGCACTATCCAGGAAATAGTACACTAATGGTCTGAGAGTTTAATAAATCTCTCTGTTTTAGTCTGCATACTTTGTGGCTAGCAATAGAAACCAACTCTGGCAATAGAAATCAACTTGGAAAGGGACTTTACTGGAAGGATCTTAGGTAATACATAGAATTGCCAGCATCACTGGAGAATGAGACATGGAAAATGGGCCAGGCACCATGGGTGGAGATGAGTGATGACTTCAGCCAAACTTCCATCCTAAGCAGTCTGGCACCGCTCTTTCTCTTGTCACAACCATGACAAGAGTCCAGCACTGGTTCTGGATTCTGCAATACACTCAAACTCTGGTCACCATTTCTGGTTCTACTGCCCTGGAAAGAGTGGTATGTTACCACTCGTTTGGGGACTCCCCAGTATCTTTGTTCACTCTTTTCATGGTTACATGTCATCAGCACCAATGCCTGAACAAACGATTAAGTTAAATATTTCAAGTTGATAGAAAGGTAAATGAAACCTAGTGTTTGTTAGGTTCCACATCTCTGAATAATTTTGGGGGAAAAATGCATGATGTATAAATGGGGAGAATAAAATAAAGAAAAAAGAAATATGAAGAGTTGATGTAATAATTAAAGGAGATAACCAAAGAATGTCAAAGTACTTAATGAATTACATACACAAACACACACACGAAGAATCTAAATTCAAAGCTGGTACATATGTTGAAGTGGATTGGTTTTGGGTGTGGTGAAAACTCAGGGAAGATAAAGTATGTGAACTTCTGGTCTACCCTGTTTCAGGCAATGCAGTCAAATGAATTTTAAAGTATTCCAGGCTCTTTTTAAGAAATGCTATTTAAAAATACAGTTAGCCATTTGAAAACTTTTTCTCATCTTCTACTATAATACCTTGGCATGATCCACTACAGGACTTAATGTCCTTGGTGATATATTTGTGACTTTAGCTGTATTTCCTCTGAACATGGTCTCTTCATTTTTTCTTTTGTTATTCTTGATTAACATATTTTGGTTTCCAACACCTCACTTAACTGGGTTCAGATGATATTCTGCATACTGACTTCGCTGTGGTAATTGTCATATGCCATTTGTCTGTGTTGAGTTACAAGTATCCTTACCAGAGGCAATGGATGCCTTAGCAAGTTTGCAATATTCATGTGGTAGACAAATCCACCAATATGAAGAGTTGGAAATATAAAACATTGATACTTGGTTCCAAAGCCCTTCTTGTGGCAGGAGGAAGACAGATGGCTGGGGGATTATTGGGGGTATCTAATCTGAACTTTCATCCATCAGAGAGAGAGAGAGAAGTTTTACAATCAGTGCTTAAAATGGCATCCCTGAGAGTTTTCAGACCTATGTTCTTCAAGCTCCTCCATAGGAGAGTCTGAAAGATGAGACAAGGAAATTCTTACCCTTGGGGGATGAAGAAATTCAGAGGAAAATTGGAAGCAGCTCACTTCTGAGAATCACGTACAGACAATGGAGGAAGTATGGTAGGATTATTGCTTGTGTTAATACTATTTAATGCTTCAGGGAATTTGCTTTTGACTCAAACCAGGATTCTTTCTTTTCCCAGTAGACCAGATCAGTTTTGGTAGACGTGGAGCTGAGCATTCATGTAATTTCTTCATAGATAGTCTTTATCTCTAGTATATCAGTTTTAGAAGGAAGGAGCTGAGTCTGCCCCCCCACCTCAATTCCTCACCTGGCATATGTATACCTGGCACATGGAAAGTCATAATTTTTTGATCAGATAGCCAGTAGGAATATGAAAGGAAATGATATATAGTTATATAATTTATATTATAATATAATATATATTATATTTCTATTTTATTTGTATATAATTTTATTCAGAGAGTACCTGAGAAGAGTAGAAGGCAAATAACTAAATGTTCTATTTTTTTCTTTTGCCATTCCTGGGGCTTGAACTCAGGGCCTGGGCACTGTCACTAAGCTTCATCTGATCAAGGCTACACTTTAGCACTTGAGCTACAGAGTTACTTTTGGCTTTTTTCTGCCTAGGTGGTACTGAGAAATCAAGCCCAGGGCTTCATGCATGCCAGCAAGCATTCTACCACTAAGTCACATTCCCAGTCCCGAATGTTTTATTTTTAACTCAGTTTGATTCCTCAGGATTTTTGCTAGCTTTCTTCATTCAGTTCCAAGGTTCTCTGATTGCTGGAAGCTCCTTAACAATGCTTGGAAAGGACTAACCCTTGTTAGTGGACTTTTCATCCACATTTGTTTGGGTATCATTCACTTTTGACTATATCAGGAGTTTGGATTAAAATTCCCCAGTTTTCTATTGATCTAGTGGAATATGGATGGCTCCTGGGGTTATTCTGAGCCGGTACTCATTGGAGTGCTGTGTGCATGTATTTAGAATCTCCACATTTGGGACATTCTATTTGAAGCTGGAGGAAATCCCTTATTCCTTAGACTCATTTTTTTGAAGCATAAATATGAAAGCATTTTTGAATATATGTATTGAACTGTAAGGACTGTCAATATTTGTGTATTTACCTAATGATCAATTGTTTGATCATTATCAGGAAGAGAAGTTTTTTTTGAAGTATAATAAAATAATATTATTACTGACTTGTTTCTAGTTTCCATGGTTGGGCTCTTACCTTTTATTTTGTTTGAAACATTTTTCTTCCTATTCTCTGTTTCAACACAACCCTTCTACTACACACCAAAGTAACTGAAAACAAAATAGAACGAAACACACAAAACAAACAAAAATTTAAAAAATATTTAAAAAATCAAGGGGAGGGAGCAAAAGTTAGCTTTAGCTTTCCCTAACATAAACTGCTATTTACATTTTCATCACTAATACCTCGCATGAAAATATTTTTGTCCTTTGAGTTTCTGTCTTCTTTGCTAGAACAGACCTTCAGAATGTAAGGACATAAATTGTACCTGATCTTTGTTCTCTGAGTAATCACAGTGTCTATCATGTCATTGTCAATATTTTTGTTAGATGAAGACTGAATGACTGAAAGAATATGTGGTTCACATAAAATTTGTATTTGTCTTGTATATATGTGCTTACTACTAGTTTTTTTAATTAATTTCAATAGCACTGGAAAAGGAGCTATATGAGCAATATTATTTTTATTTCAGCATTGGAGTTAGGGCAGGTGACTTACTATTTACTCATTGCATGGCTCCCACCACCAGTGACTTTCATGTATGCACGGTAAAAGCACTACAAACTGCTGTGAAGCCATTTAACCAAGAGCACGTTTGGTAGGTTCTAGCTTGTGTGTTTTTTCCCAAACTACATATGCAGGTAAGTTGTGTTCCATTGCCTAGACCTTTCCCTTGCCCAACTAGCCACTGGTACTCTTCCAATCCATCACCTCCCTCTTTCTGCTCCAGTAGCATCAGGGCTGCTGAAGACAGCATCATAGATTCTGTCTTCAGTGCCTGGGCCACTGATTTGAATGGAGAAGAAATGAATTCTAGTTGTGTGTTTAACATTGTGTCTTTGATAAAGTCACACAAGCTGTGGAAGAGTGCCACCCTCAGAATTTTGGATGATGCTCTCAGAACCATTCATATATAATCCATAGAGTGTATAAAATCACAGCTTGTTTTTCTGCATGTGTCTGAAGCTATCTATGCCATCTTAGACAAGTTAATTTATCCCTTGGAGTGTCACATTCTTGTCTCTGAAAGGAAAAGTGTTAGAGGTGTTTCTAAGGTCACTTATAGTTCTTTTGCCATCTTTCAAAGTTAACTAACTGATGAGTTGTAAAATTACGCCTTTGTAATGAAGTGACACTGTAATCTCTACAAATAAAGAAATCAAGACTTGAATAGTAGATAGTCACCTCCCAGTCACTTTTATTTCTTTTTTTTAACAAAAAGGAAACTTAACATGAGTTTCATGTATGCCATTTCTCAATAACATCATGAAATCACAGCTTGTGGCCTCTGAAGTAAGTACTAAGAGTTAAAATCATTGTTTTTCTTCCTATTACTGCAAAATCCATTGACTCTTTAAGAACATGCCTTTGTCTACTAAGCTAGAATCTCGAGCCATGTATAACTAACTTATATATTTTTTTCCTTCAATTCTATTTTATAGGATAGAAGTAATCTGTCGTTATGATCCAGATAATATAATAGGCATACAAATGCATTCTCTTTGTAAAAGGTTCAAGCAGTGATAAATTTCACACAATGCAGTGGGGAAGTCCCTCCACACTCTGCACCCTCATCCCCGTTGGTGATATTTGCATTTAAGTGCCAATTCATTAACAATCTTACTACTTTAACTCAGAATATGCCATTTGTATCTTTTATTGTGGTATGTGAAGTGCACTTATTTGTTTTCCTCCTTTCTTGGATCTGCTTTTACTGTTTGCTCCCTTGTTGCAAACTCAGGAAGGCAGAGTGGGGTTTGCTTGTTTCATTGGATATTTTGTCCTATGCTTCTGTGTGTGTGTGTGTGTGTGTGTGTGTGTGTGTGTGTGTGTGTGTGCTTAAGCTCCACTGCTGCAGCTTAAATTCAGGATGTGGACACCATCTCTGAGCTTTTCTGGCCAAGGTGAATGCTCCACTACTTGAGCTACAGCTCTACTTCCGGCTTTTTAGGTGCTTAATTGGAGATAAGTCCCATGGACTTTCCTGCCCAGTAGTGCTATGAGCCACGATCCATGTCTCAACTTTCTGAATGGTTAGGATAACAAATGTGAGAACCAGAACCTGGCTCTTACTCCATTTCTTATTGCTTGGAATAAGTACAAGTCTCATGGACTTTTCTGCCCAGGCTTGCTGTGAACCATGATCTTTAGATCTCAACTTTCTGAATAGTTAGGATTATAAATGTGAGCGCTGGAACCTGGTTCTTACTCCATTTCTTATTGCCTGGATTAAGTACTAGTAGAATAAACTTGTACACATGTACACTTGGGTAGATGAATAGACACATATAAATTGGGGAATCATTGTCTATTGCTTATGCAGTCGTTTTCTCTTTTTTAAAAATGCAGTAAGTCCTAGAGATCATTCCTTACCAGAACATACACTCAATAATGATTAGTATTGCACAGTGTGGAAATACCCATAATTTATCAAATTGCTTATTACAGCCACATGTTGATAGCTCACTTTTCTCATCCTATTCACTCAGGAACTTGAGATCCAGAGCACTAAAGTTCAAAGCCAGCTTGGCAAGTATCCACTATTGTAGAAGGTTTGTGAATACAGTCAGACATCCAATAAGTTTTAATGAACTAAAAAGTCCACAAGAATACACCTCCAAGCAAAATTCCTGACTACATGCATTGGCCAACTGGTTGACCTCCAACCAACCAAGCTGAGCAAGTGACAGGCCTCGAGTTCAAATCCAGGTTAAAACAACAACCAAAAAATCCACCACAATACAACAAAACAAAAACTTTCTTATTTTGAATGGCTAAAGGAGATTGCTTCCAGCTTTAACCATAAACAATACTTCATTGTCTATCTCAGGCTTCCCAGACTTTATCTGAGAACCCATACATGCGCTCCTCTAAATGCTTCTTACAGGTGCAATTTTTGAGTTGGAAGAGTGACATATTTTAGTTTTGGCAAATATTCTTAATTGTTGATTTTCAAAATTCTATTTGATCTGACTATTCTACACATCCATATGTTATGATTCTCAGTATTACTGGACATTCTTTCCCATGGGCTAGTTGAAGTGTCTTTCCACAGTTTCCTCTGATTTTTGTTTTTTTCTTGTACCTAAAGTGCATGCTTTATTTCAGCACAGCACCTTCCATTCCAGCCCCTAATCTCTAATACCTATAACTCAGTAATAATCAGCGGGATATGGCTCTAAGACACTGCAGTTAGTCCTTGGAGCTATCTGCATGTGAGGAGGAAGGTTTTTGGTCACTTGCTGTTTTTCAGAAAGTCATCTGTGTGTAGGGGGGCACTGCTGAACTGGTCTGCCAGGTGCCACTTGAAATTCTTTTCTCCCACTTCTGTGGTGATGATTAAAGACCTTCATTGGCTGCCCTTGAAGAGCCACCATTAGGAAGAATGTACCGAAGACCTGACAGTCAGTGGCAGTGGCAGACCAATGTAGTCTAGTCTGTAAAATCAGCTCTTTTGTTTCTAGCCAGGGCACCATCTAATCTGTGGAGCATTGTGATTGTGTGTGTGTGTGTGTGTGTGTGTGTGTGTATGTGTGTGTGTGTGTGTGTGATTCGGAACCTGGGCACTCTGTCCCTGCAATTATTGCTGAAGCCAATGTTCTAACACTTGAACCACAGCTCCATTTCTGACTTTTTGGTGGTTAATTGAAGATAAGAGTCTCATGGACTTCTCCTTCCATGCTGGCATTGAACTCTGTCCTCAGTCCTCAGACTCCTGAATACATAGGATTGCAGATGTGAGTCATCAGTGCCCTGCATGTGGAACATTTTTTTTCATATATTTTAATTGTAATTAATAGAAGGGTTACGTTATATTCACCAGATAGAAGATGCATTACTTCACATACATTGATGCCCTTTCTCATGTCTTGACCCCATTTCCCTCCCTCCACTCCCGCCCCTCATCTTGTTTCCCCCCTTCCCTATCCTATTTCAAATAACCAAATAAGCATATATACAATATATCAGATAACAAAGTGAAATACTGTAACAATATGAGATAACCAAGGGACAGCAAAAGAGATGAGAGATAACATAGTACATTAAGGACAACAATCACTCATTATATGGCTTTTGTTTCTATATCCTGAAGGTCCTTTCATTTAGCGTTATCCTATATGGCCTTATGTATCTACGTTCTGCTCTATTGTAAATCTCTACATTTGTTTTTAAATGGCCACCAAGTAGCTGGCTAAAGCTAGATCACACTAACGGCACTCCTCCACGGCTCTTTCCTCTTTCCTCTTTTGCTCTTTTCCCTTCCTTTAAGCTACTCCCAAGCATGATCTTTCAATGCTAATCACATGGAGCAAAGACTAGAGTCTTTTTCTTACTAGTCCACTTTGGATGTTTTATCTTAGATCTAATTCCATTTCTTCTTCTTGATGATGATAGAAGAGGTGGGTAAATTAGGGAAACTTGACGCAGCCAGTTAGGCAAAAATATGAGCATTGAATTGTCCTTGTATCTCCTTAAATAGAATTAAAATCTGATTCCATCATCATTCAAATGGTAAGTACAAGATAGTTATTATAAAAATAAAGTCTGGAAAACAATTCAGAAATTCCTTAAAAACTGCTAACAAGACTACTGGTTGACAGAGTGGTGTTATTCCTGGGAATGTACCTGAAAGAAAACGAAAGTCATCACTCAATAATACACTCATTTTTCTTATGGCACTACCCAAAATAGCAAGACATTGATACAGATTATCAATGATGAGGGAATAAAGAGATATAAGTATATATGCATGTATATACATATTTATATGATAGTTATTCAGCTATCATGAAGAATGACCTTTTATCATTCACAAGGAAATGGATGAAGCAGGATGGAAATCACGATGTTAAGCCAAATAAGCTACAGGCAGGACAATAAATATTGCATCTTTTCTGTTATATGTGATAACTAAAAATAATAATTAAAAGGAGATGAAATGATAAGAAAGTAGAGAACAAGAAACAAGGAAAGAAAGGAAAGGACAAGAGTGTAGAAATACATCTTACTTGATCGAAGCAGGATATATGTCTATGTAGACTCCTTACAGTGAAATTTCTTAATTTATACAATCAATGTGTTAATAATTTAAAAATTAAGTACGAATTTATTTTAAAGGTGAATGCTTTAAAAAAAACTTCGTTAAGGGGCCGGGAGTTTGGCCTAGTGGTTAAAGTGCTTGCCTAGCATGCATGAAGACCCGGGTTCGATTCCTCGGTACCATATACATAGAAAAAAAAGCCTGAAGTGGTGCTGATGCTCAAGTGGTAGAGCTCTAACCTTGAGAAAGTCCAAGGACAGTGCTCAGGCCCTGAACTCAAGCCCATGACTGGCAAAAAAAAAAAAAAAAAAAAAAAAAACTTCGTTAAATTAGTGGTTGAATTTGTTCTTTAGAGGACTTTTGATATCTTTTAATTGTCACAAATGAGACAGGAAAACTCTTACAATGAAGACAGCAGCTCACTTCCCCCTCCCCCACCCCAAGAATTAACCTAGCCCATAATGCCACCTGTACTGAGGTCTGGGCTCATTTATGGAGCATGGCCTTTACATAAAACACATTTGTGCAACAAAATGACAGAAATGAAGACTGGCAATTCTTGTCTTCTTTTAGAAGACATGATTATTCTGTTTTCATCTTCTTGGCACATTTCTTAGTGGGGGGAAAAATCCATGCTAAAAAAAAAATCAATTTCATTGATTTTCCCCCCAGAATTTGGCAAGGGTAATGAAAACAAAACTTCCGTTTGTTTTAGTTTCAGACTCCTGGCTTATGTCAAATGAATTTGAATAAAGCTACTAGAGCAAAAGCGTTAAACCTGCACCCCCCACCCCGCTTCTTGTCCTTATGTTTTCATTGAAGAAAATATTTTTTTTGAAGAGAATTGAAGAAATGTTGAAAAGGAAAAATAGTAGATGTCTTGTGCTCATGGCACCCATTCTCTGCACTCCACAGATTCTCATCATCTTTTAGCAGATGCTTTGGAATTGTTTTGTGAAATAAATTTATTAAAACCATTTGTTCTAGTTTAAGTAAACAATTAGTACTTTGAAATGTCACAATGCGCTTACCCTTCAAAGAAGAAAGCATTAAAATCAAATATGTTAGCCTTCCATATTGACCTTGGATGGCTCCTTCTTGTGTGGCACTGAAAGGAAATGAAGGGCATTCAACGTCATGTTAGGAGAATGGGGCACTAAGATAAGATCTTTTATCTCTAACTCCTTCTTGTTATGGCCATGGAATGCTATGCTGGTAGACTTAAGGCTTTTTCAGATTCTTTGCAAATGAAAAGTGATTTTGTTTTCTTCTCTATAAATTTATTTTCTTTCTTTGGATTGGTTTCCAATGCTGGAAGCCACCCCTCCCCTTGCTTTGTTCATGAATGGATTTATATGCGAACTGTCACACATATATGGTGAAAGGTTAACTGGCACTAGGCCTTTTGGATCAAGAGCTTGTCTTTTGTTCTCTGGCTCTGTTATCTCTGTTGGTCCATGTTCCAACATCTCCTGTAGCATCTACTTCTGTGGTATGTCATGTCTGCAGGTAGGTGTCCTGGATATTTGGTCTTAAGCAAATATTCTCAATGGAAGCAGAATTGGCCCATGAATTCTTCTGATGCTCCTCTTTGACTTCTCTAGTTTGTAGTTACCTACATATTGTAATGATTTAAGTAATATATAAAATATAAATACGTTCCAGACATTTGGAAGGAAAAATGTACTTTGAGAATTGAATGGCGGTTGCATTTTTTTCATCCTTAGAAATTATGAGAAATTTCTCAATAATGTTCTTTTCTTGACTTTGGAAAGTGAACTGAACAAATGCAGATGGAGCTGTGGTCTGTTTCATTGCTCTGAAATGTCTTTTTTAAAAAAATCATTTGCAATTGGAAATGTTGACACTACAGTCCTGTTTCCTTTCTTCTCCACATATAGTGGATTTAAAAAAATAAAAATAAATGAATAAAACTGGATTGCAGGAAATCACATATCATTTGTTATTTAAAATATGGCTGGATAATAGCAAGTTTACCTATAGTGACCATTTTCCTAATCGTGGTCTTGGTCTTGATAAATGTTACAAGAGTTTACTGGAGTTAGAATAAGTTTCATGAGATTATAAAAAAAAAGCTGGTACTGGAGGAGAGGAAAGCTCTGGAGGAGAGGAGAGCTCTGGAGGAGAGGAGAGCTCTGGAGCAGAGGAGAGCTCTGGAGGAGAGAGAGCTCTGGAGGAGAGGAGAGGTGTGGAGAAGAGAGAGCTTTGGAGGAAACGAGCGCTCTGGAGGAGAGGAAAGCTCTGGAGGACAGGAGCACTCCGTAGAAGAGGAGAGCTGTGGATGAGCGATTTTTAGGAGCGCTCTGGAAGACAGGAGAGCGCTGGAGTAGATGAGAGCTCTGGAGGAGTGAGAGCTCTGGAAGAGAGGAGACTTCTGGAGGAGGGGAGAGCACTGGAGTAGAGAGAGCTCTGAAGGAGAGGAGAAAAAAAAAACACAAAACTGGTGTTGGGCCAGGAGTTTGGCCTAGTGGTAGAGTGCTTGCCTAGCATGCAAAGACCCGGATTTGATTCCTTGGTACCACATACATAGGAAAAAGCCAGAAGTTGTGTTGTGGCTCAAGTGGTAGAGCTCTAGCTTTGAGAAAATTTCAGGCATTGAGCCCAAGCCCAGGACAGAAAAAAAAAAAATTGTGTCAAGTCTCATTGCTGTTATAGGAATAATTGATAATCTACACTAGAAGGAAAACAATGGGGATAAATATGAATAAAACATACATATTAGAAAAACAAAATAAGGCCTATTTTGGTATAATTGATGGCTATATTAATAAAAAACATAAAAATTATGGTAAGGTTGATGATTATGTTGAAATTAAGCCAATGTTAATAATTATCTAAAACATGTGTGATACATCCTCTCTTTTCTTTTTTATTGCCTTAAAGTAGTTGCACAAAGGAGTTTCAATTCTTGTCAATTTTATGAGTACAATGTATCTTATTTCACTTCTTCCTACAGTCTTCCTCATCTCTTACTACCCCACCCATTCCCCAAAAGTTACCTAGTTCCACTTTCACATGTGTACATTGAACATTATGACTGCATTTGCCCACCATTTCTCCATTAGTCCACCTAGACCGATTTCAGAAGGTCCATTGTTTTTTCCCGTAGCACCTTGTTGTTTGTGATATTGCTCATTTTGAAGTTCTCATTCTTCCCTCCCAGCTTCCATTCCTCGGTTTGGTGTAGCTGCTACTCATTGTTTCATTTGGCAAAGACAGATGATGAATGGTTGCTCAGCTTCTTATAAAGGCAGCAGTCTTGGTGCCTTTTCATAGTTGACTTGCATTGCTTCTGTTGATTGATGGTAGGTTATTTACCTGGCGTTGAAAGACTGCTAGTCTATAATACTCAAGGTAAAACATTTTAAACAGTGCACACTGTGGAGATTTCCTTTTACTGGGGAAGGTGACTGGCCTATCAAAAAGTGGAGGGAACTGCGTATGGCAGGAATGTAGCCTTGTGAAACCAAGATCCACTGATGGGGTAATTTTCACAAATTTCATCAAAATTTTCATTTTGCTGATGAAGGCAGTATATTTTCACCATTTAACTGCCCTCAGTTCCCTTAGAGGCAAGATTTGAGACGATTGGCCTTACGTGGACTGTTTGGTGAGAAATACCTAGGCAAAAATTATCTTTAGGAACTGCATAACTCCTTTCTGTTTTCTTGTTTAGGCAGTACAGTTTGTTGCATCAAAATCAATCTGTTTGCTCCATTTCTTAACAGGCAAGGCAATACCATTCTTTTTAAATGGATGAGTAAAGTTCCATTGTGAATACCAGAGAGACTGCATTACATCATTGTAAAGAATTAGAAGATCTAGAAAAAATTATTTTAAGTGAAGTAAGGCAGGTCCCGAGAGACAAAGGTGGCATGTATTCCCTCAGATGTGGAAACTAGATTTAGCTCATAAAATCATCAACAAATATGTTGGGTGGTATGCAAGTGTATACAATTGTTTTAGTTAAAATATGGTAGATTCGAGGAGAACTCACATGGTGTAATTCCTTAGAAAGGCAGAGTTTAACAAAATAGACTAAAAATAAAACAGGTTCTCTAAGGAAGCGGGGTCCAGGGGAGAAGGGTTGATGAATATAGAGGAGAAGGGGGGGAAGAATAGTGAAGAATTCATTGTGTATCCCACAGATTTAGAAGAGTGAGGGAAGAGGTGGATGGGGGCAGATGAATGAGGTTGTTAAAAGCAGTGACATTGATAAAGATGCATTGAATTCATAAATGGCTTTGTTAATGGCAACTCCTTCATACAACTATTTGAAGATAAGAAAAATTTAAAAAAATCAGCCTGGTGGTAGTATATATTTAGGGAGGAACAATCATCAATATACTACACTGGCAATGCATCTTCTATTCCATCTCTAGTCCCCAGAGTTGTTAACAATATTAGTCTTGTCATCAAAATATACAAGTATATTGAGCTATTCTCCCGATCTATATCCATTGTTTTCTAGCTCACTGTTTTAGGGAAATAGGAAAGGGCATCCAATATTTTACTAAAACACTGTTTTGGGGATGGGAGTTTGGACTAGTGGTAGAGTAGAGTGCTAGCCTGGAAAAAGCCCAAGGACAGTGCTAAGGCCCTGAGTTCCAGCTGCTTGACTGGCAAAAAAAAAAAAAAATCCATTTCTTCAGCCGGGTGTGGTGGCTCTTGTCTATAATCCTAGCTGCTCAGGAAGCTGAGACCTGAGGATCAAGTTCAGAGCCAGCCCAGGCACTAAAATCTGTGAAACTCTTATCTCCAATTAACCACTAGAAAACCGGAAGTGGCACTGTTGCTCAGTGGGTAGGGTGGTAGCTTTCAGCTGAATAGCTCAGGGACAGCTCTCAGGCTCAGAGTTCAAGTCCCACTACCGACCAAAAACAAAACAAAAAAACACTCTTTGGGACTTTTGAATTTACTTTCCTAAATTATACATGTATTTTTGTTCATATGATTAGCTTGTAGGTGATAGATGACACTGAAGCAAAACAGGACATCCTATAAAATAAATGAGCATGACTCAAAGTAATAGGCAGTCTATTTTGGGTAGGGGGATATGTGAGAATAACAGGTTTGTGCAGTAAAATTAGTATATGTAGAATTTTGAAACCTATTAGAGTTGAGTTTTGGGTCACAGTTTATTTTTATTTTTCATTAAAAAATATTTTGTGCCTGCACTGGGTTTTAACTCAGGGCCAGAGTGATGTTCAAGGCCGGAACTCTACTCCTGGAGCTACAGCTCCACTTTCTACTTTTTGTTGGCAAATCGCAAATAAATTTGCAAAATCTTTCTTGCCTAGGCTAGCATTAAACCATGATTCTCATATCTAAGCTCCCTGGTTACTTAGGATTAAAGGTGGAAGCAACAGGTATCCATGCAGGTTTTATTTTTGTGTAAAAATAACTCAATAATTGAGCATTAAAATAAAACAGTTTTACTGGGCACCTGTGACTCATGCCTGTAATCCTAGCTGCTCAGAAAGCTGAGATCTGAAGATCATGGTTCAAAGTTGGCCCAGGCAGAAAAATCTATGTGCCTCTTTTTTAAAAATATTTTTTATTGTAATTAATAAAAAGGTTACATGATATTTGCCAGATAGTAGGTGCATTAATTCACATACATTGATACCCTTTCACATGTCTTGGTACCCATTACCCTCCCCTCCACCCCTCCTCAATCTATGTGCCTCTTATCTCCAATTAGCCACTCTGAAAAAACTAGAAGTGGAGACGTGGCTCATAGTAGTAAAGTTCTAGCCAAGAGTAAAAAATCTCAGAGATAATGTTCAAATACTGAATTCAAACTCAATGACTGAAATAAAATAAAATAGAACTTTTTTCTTTTTTAAATAAAACCTTGGAAATTAAAACAAACCCAGAAGAATGTCAAGAATGTCCACAGTGTTGATATAAATGCATCTAGTGTTTGTTTATTAAAGAATTTATTTACATTGATTTTTACATCATATTTCAAGTGTCATGTTTAACAAACAAGTATTCAAGAAGGGAATCTCCACATACAATCACTGGCACATAGGTTTTAGAACATAATTAATATTAAGCTGAGTCATCGCTGTTGTACTGTTTGGATCAAATCTTCGAAAGATTCTACTCTGTTCAGACAGAAAGTGAATATGTTTACATTCCTAATAGTTACAACGGAGTGGAATTAATATTTAATGTGGCATTCCATACACTTGTACCAACTTAGAAGTTAGCAGAAGATTGAATTGACATCATAGGAATTGAAACTATTTCATGAAATGAAACTAAAGAGACTCTTTTCATCCGATTTTAAGGAAATCATATTGCTCTATATGGAACCATGAAACATAAAGCAGAAGTTGGGAAATAGTGAGATATGTAGTCACAGGATAAAAGAATTAACCAGACATCGAAGAACTTATATACTGGAAAAATTTCTGAAAAAAAAAAAAAGAATACCTTAACAAGTTCTGACAGTGCTATTAACTGATTAAAAATACCTAATAAGGTTGCTGGATTCATTAATGGGTACTTTTAGAGAGAAAATTGGCAATGAAACAATAGCATTTGTTTAAACAGGGGGGAAAATCCCCTGCATTCCTTTTTTGAAAAGAAACAGCCGCATGATGGGTGTTCTAGTTTTCTGTTGAAACACGGCGTCTTTTCAAAAACTGTCAAGTTTAGTATTTCAAAGACATGTTGAAGAATTAGGAGGGTGGGTGTGTAAGTGAATGTGCAGATTGCATACAAGCTGTTTCTAGTTTTCCTTAAGTGATTTTAGAGCCCCTGAAGGAGTGTGATTTTTAAAGGTGAGCTATTTAAATCAGTGTTTTCTTTCATAATACTGGGCATAAGGGACCTTAAAAATGTTCCATTGAATGTCTGAGACATGTTAATTCTATGGGGCTGTTTGGGGAGAATGAGGCAATGGGAAGAGAAGGCTGGAGGGTGAATAATATTAAAAAATACTGCATCAAGGAATGGAGATGGTACAGTGAAACTCCCTGAAAACGGTTGCATTATGGGGGTAGTAGAGATGAATCCAGGAGATCAAACTGATTATGACACTACACGTGTATTATGAAATAACAGTGAACTCTTGGAACAATTAACATATATAAAAAGAACATGAATGATAGAAAGACAAAACAGCTCTTGTTCAGGGAGTAGGTATTAGCGGAAATGGAGGGAATGAACAAAGTGAAAGAAGGAGAGTGAATATGGTCAAAGTCTATGGTCAAAAATCTTTATGTGCCTGTGTGACATTGGAACATGGAGCTCATTGAGATTGGTTTGAGAAGTGGGAGGAGAGATGAAGAAGGATGTGAGGGAGGGAGTCTGATCAAGCTATGGTTGTGCATGCAGATGGACAAGATAAAATGAAATACCACTCCCCCTTCTGCAACTAATGGTACTGATAAAGATTTGGGAAAATATTCTATTCTCTAAGGATTCTGGCCTATTCAGGTATTACTATGTAGTTTCTGCTGGCTTGCAGCTTGCTTTTAAGCATTGCTCTTTCACATTGCTTTTAAACGTGGGATTCTCCTGTGTGCAGCACTGGGGGCAGTTTATTATTTTTTCTTTTGTTTATACTTGAAGTGTTATACCTAAAATTCTATTACCAAATCCAACTTTGCATCTAGTTCTATTTTACTTTCCTTGGAGTCTTAGAGTTTTAGCTCTTTATGTTTAAGTCTTTGATCCATTTTGAGTTGATGTGTGTATGGTGTCAGATGTAGGGATCTAATTGTAAGCTGCCTATCTGTAGCCAGTTGTCTCAGTATAATTCTTGGTGAGATTCTCTCATTGAAAAGGTTCTGTCCTTATATAGGCACTTTTCCATATAGTTGGGGGTCTATTTCTGAGCTCTTTATTTGTTGTTACATATCCATAGGCACTTTTCTATATAGGTGGGGGTCTATTTCTGAGCTCTTTTTTTGTTGTTACATATCCTCTATCCTTATGTCACCGCACTATATTTGCTTCTTACAAATTTGTAGTAGGTGTGTAATCTCAATGTCTCAGCCTTACTCCTTTGTTCTCTTTTACAGTATTATGTTGGTTATTCATAGCCCCTGACAATTCCAGTGAATTTAAGTATACATAAAAAATTGAATTTTGACAGGGATTACATTGAATGTGTAGGTAACTTTTGAAGTCTTTTCACCTTCATGTTATCAAGTATTCTAGTTGACAAACAGATGGTCCCATTTATTTGTGTCTTTAATTTCTTTCAGCAAAGCTTTCTGGTTTTCAGAAGAGACATATCTTCTTAGTTAAATGTTTTCTAAGTACATTACTATTTTATGTTATTGAAAATAATTTCTGACTTTTAAAAATTTGTTCATTTGTAGTTTGCAGGAACACGACTCAGTTTTAGGTGTTATTTTTTTACCCTCCAATGTTATTAATTTATGAAATGTGTTAATTCTAATGTAATTGTGTGGATTCTTTAATGTTTTCTGATAAATTATTCCATCTTCTGTAAATAGTAAGAATTTTACTTCTTTTCCTCCAAAGTAGATGCCTTAAATTTTGCTTGCTTCAGTTGGTTGCTGATGGCTCATGCTGAAAACTTCTAGCTACTGGAAAGAAAGAAACAGAGAATGGTGATCTGATGCCAGCATGGGAAGACATGCTGAACATTCTAGCTACTGGAAAGAAAGAAACAGAGAATGGTGATCTGATGCCAGCATGGGAGAGTTTATCTCCAACTAATTACAGAAAAAAGGCTCTGTAGTGGAGGTGAGGTTCAATTTGCTAGAGCATCAGTCATAAGAAAAATGCCTCACTAGAATGTGAGGCCTTGAGTTTAAACTCTGGTGACGAAATGTGAAGAGAAATGACACAGCATCATCCTCATCTTGTTCTTTTTTAGGCAGAGAGGTTTACATGGAAGGTTTAGGAAGAGAACTTTGAGTAGTTGATCGTTGACTATGATGTCAGTAGGGTTTTCATTAATGGCCTTTACCATTTGAGAACTTTCCTTTACATCCCTCATTTGCATTCTGCTTTTATCACAAAAGAGATTTGGCCTTTCTTCAAAGCTGTTTCTGTACCGTGTTCCTGTGTTTTTCCTCTCATTCTATTAATGTAATGAATTATGTGTGTGTGTGTGTGTGTGTGTGTGTGTGTGTGTGTGTGTGTGTATGTGTTGAATTATCCTTATTATTAGGATAATTCTACCCAGCCATGAAATTTAGTATGTCATTGTGAACTTTTGCACCTGTATTTCTGAATATTTGTCATTTTCTTTTTTTGACAATAGTTCTGTCTGGCTTTGATATCAGTCTAATTCTGGCTTCATATTCTGATTTAGAAGATCTTTCCTTTTTAATTTTGGAAAGAGTTTGAAAAGGATTGCTATGAATTCTTCTTTAAAGGTTTCAGAGTATTCAACAATGAGACCATATTTAGGATTTTACTTCCTGAAACTGGCAAATATAAGTATAAAAAAGATTAACAAATAAACTTAAGTATGAAGATGTGAATGTCTGAGACTTTGTACTAACAAAACATTTTATAAGTGTAAAAGAAACCTACCCAATGAGTAATAATACTTCCAAAATTAGCTACTTAGTAAAATAGGGAGAGGAAATGAGGAGTAATTTTTATATTGTTTCAAGATATCTTCAAAATTTCTAAGAAGTATGCTGTATTTATACCTAATTATAAAATATGCTGGAGAATTAGGATAATTATCCACTAAGTATGAACATAGTTGGGACATGAGTTGTTAGTGTGCTGTGTTGAGATTACTACCCTAATTCTTCATTTCTCTTTATTCATATGCAACAATCTCAGTTAGTTTGAATTGTATTAAAACTAGAAAGAGAAGAAAAGTATCCAAATACTCCTACCATCGAATTTTTTCTCTCAGACTCATATTTTTCCAAGATGTCCAGTTAATGTTCAAAAAAAATTCCCCATACTTTAAATAAGATTTTCTGTACCACACACATTTGTCTCTCAAGAATATAATTGACTAGATCTAAAATTAGGAGTGTATCCCATATAACCCTCCTAAATATGCTAACACTGACATCACTATTCTGAAGGCATTAGTTCTAGAAGGTGCACATCAGAAGGTGAGCTCAGAAAGACTGATTGGCTGTGAAGTCTGATAGTTTGATAAGTGATGGTAATGAAGGACCAGGAAAATAAGTGAGTTGAATATCGATTCATTTCTTAGAAGAAATGATGTTGATCTTTAGATAGCTCCTGTCAGAGACAAAGAGACAAATAATCACAGTCCAACTAAACTTCATAGGTAGGAAATTGGTAATTTTGCTCACTTTTAAAATAAGTGTATTAGGGCCAGGAGTTTGGCCTAGTGGTAGAGTGCTTGCCTAGCATGCAAGAAGACCTGAGATTGATTCTTCCACATACACAGAAAAAAAAAAAAGGAATGGTGTTGTGCATCAAGTGGTAGAGCTCTAGCCCTGAGAAAGCCCAAGAACAGTGCTTGGGATCTGAATTCAAGCCCCGGGACTAGCAAAAAGGAAAAAAAGTATATTATACAAACAGCAGTATTTTGACTTTGTAAAATTTCTGGAACCTAAACATCCTGAATTGATGGAGTACTTTCATAATTAATAAACATTGCAGACAGCTGCTAATAAATCATACTTGTTTTTCTCAAAGACAGGGTGTTTGTGTGTGAAGGCCTGACCCACTCTGGTATTCTCTGTGACTCACTATTATGGAAACAGCATTAGAGCATTCTTCCCACGGTGTGACTTAATTTTAACCTGTGTTAGCACTTGAACTTTAAGCAGATCATCAGCAGTGCTCACATCATTATCCTGGATACCTAACACAGATCAACAAGTATTCAATAACTATGTATTGAATAAAGAATCATCCAGTGAAGAAGCTTGAGCTGAGAACAGCATTTCCTTGCGACTTTCCAACCCAAACTATTTAGTTCTGCAACCTTAACATTTCAGAGTTTGATTTTCTCAGATTAAGGAGTTGGCTAGTGTATTTCTTTAAGTCCCTTCTAGCTTCTAAGTGATGTGACAAGTTGGAAATGAGGAAGATTTTTCAGTATGTGTGATTGAACTCTGGGCTTCCTGCTTGTGAGAAAAGCACTTTCTTACTGCAGCTATGCCCTGGTGCTCAAGACTCAACTATTAAGCTGCATAGCATTCAGTCCAACATTAAAGAAGACTGGAAGCTTTCCAACTGAATTCTATTCTTAATGTCTTGCATTAAGTCCTGCAAAAAACAATGACTGAATGGGCTTAAGTCATTTGGAATTTTAAGTTGTTGTAAATGTATTTAAATCAATCAGCATCTATAAAAACCAGTATTATAGTCACCTATTTTATTCCACACAGGTACAAAGTACTAGCTAGGCCAGACCCTGATTGGACTGTGGGATGAGAGTAGATTAGGAGTGTTCCACTTAGATATTTTCTAAATATAATTAAGGGTCTCTATTTTTCATGAGCTTATAATTTACTTCATAAAAGACCCATGAGCACACACATATATGTGTAATAATATATACACATTATATATACATACATTTATGTATATGTATATATATGTATATACATATAAAATGAAATACCTGATATGAAAATTTAGGGTTAGTTGGGTAGTGATGTACTGTTTTATAATTTGTTTACTGAGAGTATAGATTTAGTTGAGGCTTCAAATAAAGAAATATAGTGACATAAAAGGAAATAGCGGCAGTTTAAGATGTACTTAATGATTCCTTCAGTTGATTTATTCACTGTACTTGAAGAAATGTGTAGTTTTAGTAGAAATTCAAGTGGAATGTGTTGATGTAGATATTACAGAAATACAAATAAAAATGTCAGCAAACATGTTTTGCTCACAATCTCTGTCTCTGAGCTTGTTTTCCTTTTCTTTAGATGAAAGAGAGCTGATTCAAAAAGATGCTGTTCTCACGTGGAGAAGGTTTCCTACAAGAATTAAAAAGGAAGAAGAGGTGAGAAGGGTTGAGAGGGGGCACTGTTTGGCTCAGTGATTTGCATATGTGAAAAGACGAAGGTCGTGTCTCTATTGGAAGATGGGAATAATCGCTGTCAATTTTGTTTCCATAGTTTTGCCTGGTGTTAAATTTGGAGTGCTAAGTGACTCACTTACTGAAGAAAAGTCTGAGAATTAATAATAGTCACATCTTCTAAGGTATTCAATGTAGTGCCAATGATTTTTCTACTTAAAAGAGGGTCAAAGCTGGGTACGGTGGCTCATGCCTGTAATCCTAGCTACTCAGGAGTTTGCGATCTGAGGACTGTGGTTCAAAGCCAGCCTGGGTACTAAAGAACCTGAGACTCTTATCTACAATTAGCCACCAGAAAACTGGGAGTGGTGCTGTGGTTCAAGGGGTAAGGCAGTGGCCTTGAGCTGAAGAGCTCAGGGGCAGTGCCTAGGCCCAGAGTTTAAACCCAATAACCTATAAAAAAAAGAAAGAACAAAAGAGAGAAGTCAAATAGGAAAATATACTGTTTAAGCTCTTTTCATCCATGGCAAATTATCCCATAAAATCAATCAATTTTACCTTACAACAGCAGCAGAGAACAGAAAATAGATGAAGAAAACTAATGTGAGTAGATACACTAAAGTTCATGAAGAAAAGACATTTGGGATTTAAAACATAGTGCTAATAAAAAGTCTTAGTTTTGTTAAAGAAAAAATACACATTGGTAGGTCTTAAGTGAATTTTTTGGAATATGAACACCAGTCCTGATGAGTGAGATTTATTAAAAATTCATAATACTAACTGTGTACTAGTTGCTATGAATTTTAGCCCAAGTAGGATTATATAATTAAATATCACCTTGTTTATGGAGTTTGCCTTTCCATTCAGTCAGTATTTGCGTGCATTGGATCTATAAAATATTTCAAGGGGCCAGATGCATGGCCTAGTTGGTAGAATACCCAGCATACACAAAGCCCTAGATTCGATTCCTCGGTGCCCTTATACACAGAAAAATCTGGAAATGCTGTGGCTCAAGTGGTAGAGTGGTAGCCTCGGGGCGGTGCACAGACTGTATGTTCAAACCCCAGGACTGACACAAAAATATTTCAAATAATAGTAGAGATTAAAAGACAGATAAGACAAAAATCTCTGTCTTTATAAAGCTTTTGATTATTCAGGCACAGTAAATCATACCTTTAGTCTCAGCTATTCAGAAGGTAGAAATCAGGATTGTGGTTTAAAGCAAGCCTGGGCAAAAAAAAAAAAAAAAAAGTAAGATTGCATCTAAACAAGCTGGACACAGTGGTATATATCTCTTATGTAGAAATGCAGGTAGAATCATGGTCTGATGTTGGTCCTAGTTAAAAACAAGAGATCCTATTTGCAAAATGACTAACGCAAAAGGACTGAAGATAAAAATTCAAGTGACAGAGAGTGACTGCCTAGCAAGAACAAGTCCTTGAGTTCAAACTTAGTACTGCAAAAAGAAAAGACAAAATGGTAGCGGCATTTGATCTATTAATAAGCCTAAGCAAAGAAGGATTGCCCCTAGAATAGAAAATAAATAATCTTTTAAAGATTTAAAAGGAGAACAAAACACACCAGTAAGGAAATGTAACCTCGCAGAGGAAGTTACATTTGATTTGGGCCTAAAAGAATGATCGGGATTTTGATGGAAGATTATTTAGTGTGAAAAGCATTGAGATAGATTTCTGACTTAAGACAAGTGGTAAGAGAAAAGAAAACCTTGGATTATGTTTGATAGTGAGAATCCTAGTATTATTTGAATACGGGAGAACAGCGAGAGTAAAAGTTTGGGATAAAGTGAAAGGGAGAAACACAAATCTGTTGCTAACAGAGAATAGCCATTTACAGCATTATGTATTGCTAATATTCAGGACAGGACTAAGCAATGGCTCCAATAGTAGAAAAGCTCCATTGTCCTTAATCATTACCATTGGAAGAATTCACAGGAAGGCAGGAGGCAGGGATTTGCAATACTAGCTACCTTCTCCTGAATGCATAGAGTCAGACAGAACACCACATATCATACACAGTTTGGTTCGCACTATAATTTGGTGGCATAGATATTTCTGCAGGAAAGAATAGAATCTCACAAGGAGCTTGAAGGGAAGGAGGAATAATATATATCGGTCTAGTAAGATGACTTAGTTTATTACCTGGGTATCTTAGGGAAAGAGCAGGCTCATAATGCTTTGTAGTTACAATTGAAGTCATAGAATATCTCCCACCTGAATTTCCCAAGCAGTTCTTCCAATCTATAATACTTGGCAATAAAATGCAAATGCCAGCACTAACAACAGTAAAAGATAGTCTAGTGCCCTTAACTAACCATAGTTAGAAAAAGATCCCCAGCGTTTTCTACCGAAGCAGGTGAGCAGCAGTCATGTTTCTAATGGTCATGGGCATTTTTCAAGATGCTACATTTCAGGTTGGGCTATTAATCCCATTTCCTGTCTGTCTCAATCTGATTGCACAAAGCAAAGTTGTTCAGAGATACACATTTATCAAATATGTTCTGTAACCCTGTTTGGAATTTCTCATTCGGTGAGTAGGATTTTTGTTACATAAACAATATGAAAGCCTTCTCTCCAGAGAAGGTAATTAATTTTAAGTGACTTAAACCATTCACCCAAATCTCTTTGGTTGATATTTAGTCTCCATTCTATTTCTCTGTCCTTAGAATTTTTTCTTTTCTTTAGTACTGGGGTTTGAACTCAGAGTCTTGTTAAACAGGATATCTTCAACATGAGCCATGCCCTTGAGCCCTCTTTGCTTTGGTTATTTTTCTAATAGGGTCTTACTTTTTGCCTGACTGGCCTGGACTCTGATCCTCTTAGGGATGAATCCCTTAGGTTGACCTTGAATCTTCAAGATCATTGATTCCCAAGTAGCTAGAGTCCTATGCGTGAAGCAGCTTGCACACTATCATCAGACTTCTTTCTCAATAAGCCTGTCTCATCACAGCCCCAAAACATAAATGCTGGGTTTTTTTTTTGGCAGTCCTGGGACTTGAACTCAGGGCCTGGGCACTGTCCTTGGGCTTTCTAAAAGTTAATGCTCTACCACTTGAGCCACAGCACCACTTCTGGCTGTTTTTTATGTTTGTTTGTTTTGTATATGTGGTACCAAGGCATGGAATCCAAGGCTTCATGCATTCTAGGCAAGGAATCTACAACTAGGCCACACTCTGGGTCCATAAATGCTTTTTAAAATGTCAATTTTCATTTTGCTGTTTATGTTAAATAAAGTGGCCTTGATTTGGTATGGACTTAAACTCTTTAAGTGAGATTCAGCCTGAAAAAAATATTGTGAAACCAAATTGGAAAGAGTCTGGACAATAGTTCATGAAAAACTATGCAAGTCTAGGAGCCAACACCTTATACCTCTAAGTCTAGCTACTCAGGAAGGTGAAATCTGAAGCTTCACAGACCAAAGATAGCCCAGGCAGAAAAGGGCAGGAGATACCATTTCCAAACAAACAAGAAAACAAAGACAGCAAAATACTGGGCTAGCAATGTGGCTCAAATGTTAAGAGCACCTGCAGAGCAAGTATGATGTCTGAGTTCAAACTTTGATACTGCTCTCCCCCAAATATTCACATAGCCTTTTGATTTACAATCAATAAAAATGCTTGTATGTGTGGGTCTATAACTGTATTTGAACAAATTCACACATCCACTTCTCAGAGGAAGAATCTATTTTGGAGGGACATTTTCCTTGGTCTGGAAAACTATTTTACCAGGTTTTATTATAGCTAGAGAAAATTCAGATCTGAGATTGGTAGGTCTGAAGTTACAGCTTCATACAACTAAACTGCTCTCCCCTTCTATTGTTAAAAGCTGTTTCCACAGATTTTGTTTCCTTGAAGAACAGTTTGTTTTCACACTCTGGATTTAGACTGCCATCTGTGTTAGTTATTGCTTGCTCTTGGGAAGCTTAGATGTGGATTATCTGGCTGGGCAATGTGTTAAGCCATTGTTCATTGGAATCCAAGGCAGTGGAAGAACCAGGAATGGATCTAAGATACATGAAGAATAGTCACCCTGTACCTCAGGTCCTCTCCTCAACTCTTGTGGAAATTATGGCTGATTGCCTTTCTAATAATTGCATCTAACTGTCCATGTGCAAGTCATTGCATCCAAAATGGCTTGCTTGATAGACTTAATATAGTTGTCTCTCAAAACTCACACATTGGAATCCCACCCCCAGTGTGATGGTGTTAGAAATTGAGGCTTTTAGGAGGCAATTAGGCCTTGAGGGCCACACCTCATGAATAGGATTAGTGTATTCTATGAGCAGACACATGAGAGAACTTGTGTTACCAAACCAGGCTTGATGTTCCCACCACAGAGTATGCCAGACACACAAATAAGTTTTACAAGAGAGGAAATGCTTATTCACTAGGCTGCCAAATGTGAGAGTTCAAGTCTCCAATGCCTCCATCAAGGATGTGATTGAGGTGATTTATAGGATAAAGAAACAGGGCAATCAGAGGTATGAGGCCAGGTGATTAGAGGTAATGAGAAGTGAAGTCATGAGATAAGCACATTTATAATCAAACCTCATGGTTTGCTGACCACATGCTTGAAGAATGATGGCCTCAAGAAGATATCAAGGTAATGTTTTCATATTCCTGGTTTCAAATGTTACCCTCTGGTCACCTGTGCAAGTCCAAGTAAAGGGATGGGGATTCCAGAAGAGCTGAGACCTTCAGGTTCCAAATTAATGCCCAGTCGAAATTTCCCATTGAATGACGGGATGCCTCAGATTGGAGAATTTCATGTTTTCCTAATAAGAATGCTGGTTGAGCCACTGAAATCTTGTCTCCAATATCAAATTGTCTCTTTCTTGTCTTCCTCCTCCTTGGTTTCTAGCTCACACATCTTGCTCGCTCTGCTGGTGTTGTACTACTTGAGCTATACCAATAGCTTTGATTTTTGCTGATTATTTTGGTGTTGGAGTCTTTCAGACTTTTCTACTTGGGCTAGCTTTGAACCTCAGTCTTCAAGGTCTCAACCTATGGAGTAATAAGATTTACAGTCATAAGCCATTGGTGGTTTGCCGGTACTTTTTGAATTTTTTCCAACTTCTTGATTCTTAACCTTGTCTCTTATTTTCTTCATTATAAAAAAATAATTCATTAATGGAAGCTGATAATCTATGTCTCTGTAATTTCTTTCCTGCCTTTGTCTCCTGCTTCCCTGCCTAAATATAAAATCACATTACATGATCTTTATTGTGGTCATTATTATCAATAGTCAGAATTTTTGTATTAGGATCATATAAGAACCATTAACACTTGGAGCCAAGTTAACAAGTACAATTTCCTATCTTCTCTGTTTCTTAGAAAAAAATCATGCTGGGTGCTGTGGGGCAGGGCAGTAGCCTTGAGTTGAAGAGCTCAGGGACAGTATCCAGGCCAAGTTCAAGCCCCATGACCTATAAAAAAAATCAGTGGACCTAATAACTATCTTCTTTTATCCTTTACTTTTTTCATATATTTTTATTGTAATTAATAGGAGGGTTACAGTATATTCACCAGATAGAAGGTGTATTACTTCACAAACATTGATACACTTTCTCATGTTTATCCTTTGTTTTAATGACTTGCTTCATTACCATCACAAATCCCTCCAATATTTCTCTTAAAGAAGTACAATTGGTCCTCCTTATCCAATGGTTCCATAGCAGAAGCTGAGAGGAAATCATGTTCATCTTCTTTTTGCCAAGTACATGCAGGCAGCTACTGCATTCCCTTTCACTTGCTCTCAGGGCACTGATAGCAGAATGCCCTGAAGTAGATGAACATACTCATTAGCCATTGGGTATGATTATCTGAGTTTTGGATAAACTGTATATTTCACTGGGAAATTCTCCATGTCCCAATAAATGGGAAAAGAGCCCCTGAAATAGGCAAAGGCTCACTCATCTTCTGAATGCATTCACTATCCTACAAAAAAAGAAAGTTCCAACCTTTCAGTGTACTATTAGCCCTGAGAACTGAGAGCCAGCCTCCTGGATTTTGAGCAATTTGTTGTATGGTCTTTAGTGTTTTTTAGACCATCAGATGCAGTGCTTTCTTAAGGGACAAGACAAATGATGGCTTTAGAAAACCATTTACTGTCATTTTCTTACCATTTTTCTAGGTGTTTGATGCATTTGAAAATCACAGACTTTTGTCCTCAATACTTTATGGCATATTTTCTCAGTAAGAAGAAATGGGTTCAGGTTGTCAATGTTTGCAATTGTGGGGGAAAAATAAAGCATCTTCTCTTCTATCGTGAAAGAAAATATGGTTCATTTCAGCTTATATATACTTTAATCTAAATGGAAGGGATTTTGGAAGAATATTTAATGGATGCTCTCCAAATCCTTTGATTTATTCAGAAGAAAAATAAAACAGTTATTTTTTATTATTTTGATGGTGCTCTATTAAACAATCTTACTTAAATGCTATTAAGTACGTTTCCTATCTTCTGTAGAGAAACTGTGTATAAAATAACATATGCTGCAACAATATGAGATAACCAAGGGACAGCACAAGAGATGAGAAATAACATAGTATATTAAGAACAACAATCACACATTATATGGCCCTTGTTTCTGTCTCCTAGAGGTCTTTTCATTTAGCCTCATTATTACAGTATCTTACCTTGTTATCTGATATATTGTGTATATCTGATATATTGTATATATGTTTGTTTATTTGAAATAGGATAGAGAGGGGGAAAACAAGATGAGGGAGGGAGTGGGGGAGCAAAATGGGGACAAAAACACGAGAAAGCGTAGCAATGTTTGTGAAGTTATTGTACCTTCTATCTGGCGAATATAATGTAACCCTCCTATTATTAATTACAATTAAAAAATAAAATAAGAAAAACAAATCTGAGATTTAAACTGGCAAAATCTCAAGGACAAGGAATATGATTCGTTTTCCAGAGGTATAAATCAAGACTGTTGATAAAATTTGGAGAATACAATTTCAAAAATGATAACATACGCTCTGGTCAGTTGACAGGTCATAGGAATAGGTTGAAATAGGGATATTTTAAAGCTATATATGGAGGTAGTATTTGTATGAGTGAATTTGAATGAAGTTAATTAAAACATATTCGGTAATTTGGAGTGGAGAGGAAAATGACATGCTGCATTCAGCTGCCTATTCTATGGTTCACTGAAGTATGTGTCATTCATAGATGTAACTGAGTCTGAGCTGAACTTGCTACCAGTGAACTTGCTCTGATTTTGCCATAGGAATTCCAATAGAATGAACTTGTTCTTTCTCCTGGCCTCCTAATCGTGCCAGTTTCTTAAGGTATCTAGCTCCTGACAGTAAAGAAAAGCCCCCAACAGAAAACTAGAAGACAACTTTAGAAAGTCACTTATACGGGCCTGGAGTTTGGCCTAGTGGTTAAAGTGTTTGCCTGGTATGCATGAAGACCTGGGTTCAATTCCTCGGTACCACACACATAGAAAAAAGCCGAAAGTGGTGCTGAGACACAAGTGGTAGAGCTCTAGCCTTGAGAAAGTCCAAGGACAGTGCTCAGGCCCTGAGCTCAAGCCCAGGACTGGCAAAAAAGAAAAAAAGAAAGTCACTTATACTTATCTTTTATTTTTATCATTTTTAAGTAGATGGACAAAGAGGTTACCATTCAACAAATTGGCTTCTAATTACAATGTGTCTTAATCATTGTCACCCTTTCATCATCCTCTCTAATTCTTCTCAATCCCTCCCCTCTCAGTCAGGATAGTCAAGTCATGCTTTTAAGATGTAATGTGGAGAAAACTTGTTTTCTTCTTATACTTTTAAGATGTGCTACAGTTATACCTTGAAAAGGCCAGATTCAAAATCATGTTTTCAAAAGTTTATTTCCCTAAGATAACCTTTTATATTTCTCTATACCCTAACATGCCTTTTATATATTTGAGTCTGGCCTTGGAGTTTAGATGAGTCAGCTGCTGGTGGTAGAATATACAACTCTCTTCTGTATACTTCGAACCTGACCTAGGGTGTATCATTAAGATCTCTGTAGCAAAGCTTCTTCTGGCAAACATTTTTCATTAAGAATGCTGCTTTTCCTTCCCGGGTCTTGGTGTAGTCTTACCATCTTGCCCAGTGTCCTGGCTCCCAACAACACCAGTTGGGAATTGCTGTTAAGTGATTTGAAAGTGTTTCTTTTTACCTGGGCTTAGACTCTAAGAAGAAGATAGGAACTCACACAATTCTATGGCTAATACATAGTTTTAAATGCCAAAGGAGGATCCTCTCAGAAGAAGACAAAGAGGCACGATGCTTACATGCAGCTGGTCATACAAAATAATATTTATCAAAATGAACTCCAGGAAATAGAAAGAAGAGGACTTCTTTTTCTTTTTTTGCTGATTTTTTAAAAAAAAATTCCCTGTTTGGTCATTTATATATCTTTGGGAGTATAATGGAAAGCCCATAAATAGCAAGACAAAGGGTGACAAATGCAGCAATAGGTCCTCACTGGACACTATGGTGAAAATGCACTATGCAACTTGTGGGTGAGATTGGGAGGGAAACTTGGGAGAGAGTGAGGAAAAGGCAACGTTGTCCAAAGAGAAATGTACTCTTTACCTGACTTACGTACATCACCTATATAACAATAAAATTATATATATATATACATATATATACATTACATAAAATTTTCTTTTGGTTTTTGGAAAGCTAGAATAAAAATATATTAGGTAGTAAGTACTAATTTAAAAAAATGTTTTTTGCTGGTCCTGGGCCTTGAACTCAGGGCTTGGGCACTGTCCTTGGGCTTTCTCAAGGATAGAGCTCTACCACTTGAGCCACAACACCATTTCTGGCTGTTTTTCTATGTATGTGATACAGAGGAATCAAACCCTGGTCTTCGTGCGTGCTAGGCAAGCACTCTTCCATTAGGCCAAACTCCCGGCTCTGTAAGTACTAATTTGATGTCTTACTTCTCAGATTTTACTTTGGTATGGATATAGTTCCTGGAAAAATTTGGCATATTACTTCTATTTATAATTTCACAACCTAAGAACATGAAGTAGTTATCCAACATGAACTACAATTTAATATAGAAGAGCAGCCTTTATAATAATTCTGGCTTCCTACTGTAAAGGGAATCAGATTTCAGGGGAAGGAGTTAGCAAAACTTGTCTATTATGATAGACTCACTCATAACACAAAGATTGAAACTGAAGCAGAAATATTTGGAATTGAGTACTCAGAATACTACCATTTGATGGTCCTGAAATTTTTCTACAAAATCAATTGTAGATTCTATCTCAGAGAATGACTTGACTCATTCAATGCAGGAAAGTGCTGTTTTATGGAAATATTTCAGAAATAATTTTTAGGATTATAGGCATTTTATGAAATAAACTAAAACAGCAGTCAAATAATTCACTCTAAAGAATTGACAAAGCAATTTAATGAGTTTCAATTACATATAAGCTACTGTACATGAAATTATACCAGCTTAGAAGAGTTGATTGTGTACAGGTAGATATAGAGTTCAAATGACATCATACATTAGCTTATAATGCACACAAATGATAGGACATAGAATCTCAAGTGAAAGTAATTCTTATCAAGATGTCTTTCAAAATAGAGGCCAGTCTGGGCAAAAAGTGAGACCCCATCTCAACAAATAAGCTAAATATAATGGTTTATATTTAGAATCATAGTTGTGTGGGAGGCATAGGTAGAAATATTGGTGTCTGAAACTGGGCCTGGGCAAAAATCAGACATTCTCTCAAAAAATAACTAAAAGTACAAAATGCTAATGGTACGTTTTAAGTGGTAGAGTGTCTAATTAAAAAGAGTAAGACCTGAGTTCAAACTCTACTACTGAAAAAGAAAGGGAGGAAAATGTACCTAGAATGAGACTAAATGAAAGGATCTCTAGGATATGGAAACAAGAGCTTTATCTTGTGTTATTGTTGTTCTTAATGTATTATGCTATTTCTCTTTTTGTTTTGCCCTTTCATTAATCTCATATTGTTACTGTATCTGACTTTGTTACCTGGTATATTGTATATACATTTATTTGTTTCTTTGAAACAGGAAAGGGAAGGGGAGAAAACAAGTTGATTGGGAGGGAGTGGAGGGAGGAAAATGGGGACAAAAACATGAGAAGGGGTATCATTTTATGAGAAGTAATGCACCTACTACCTGACGAATATAACTGTAACCCCTCTATACATTACCCCGGCAATTAAAAAAATGACTTAACAAAAACTCAAGGAGTATTACTACTCAGCTATTGATTTTAAAGAAAAATGAATTTCACTGTATTAACTGTGCTAAGGAAAAGAAAAGTCCACAGACAACATTGACCCTTGGAACCAAAACTTACAACCTTCAGAAACCTTTGGTCAGGACAGTTATGACTCAGTCCTTGGCACACTGTTATTTACTTTCCCTAAGCCACAGACTCATTTTCCAACTCCAGTTTTACTTCAGAAAAGCTGATTTAGATGGTTGAGTTTTTTTTTTTTATGAAAGTAGTTGGTTTCATCGGAATCTGGCTATCTCTTGAACAGCTAGCCTGATGAAAGCTGTCTGCTTACTTGAAATGGGCACTAGCTTTCACAAATCCTTGCTGCTGGCTGGAAGTTGGCTAATGAACTTCGTTTTGACTCTGGAGCCTGGGTAGTTTGTGGTGACCTTGTGCATTGTAGGGTGCAACCACATAACATTCATTCCCCATGCTCTCATTTCAGCTCGCCACTGACCCTATGGAGATCCTGACTTTAGGATATTCCTGCCAGACAGAACCATTGAAAATATTTTTTTGGGGTTTGTGTGTATGTGTGTGTGTGGCGGGGGAGAGGGCTAATAGATACATAATGGGCTGAAAGCAAACTAATGAGAAGATTTTAATGATACAAAAAATCTTTTACAATCAAGCAAGAAATAGTTTACTTTTTATTTGAATTTAGTAAGGAGCACATTAGAAAGATTTCAATTTCTCTCATACACAGGATTGTTCATTCACTGAGTTTTGTTTCTTTCATTATAAACATGTTTGGGTATACAGAAAGTCGATTCAAGGCATAGAAATCCCTCCACCAGATGGATGCCAGTGGTTCACGTCTATAATCCTAGCTACTCAGGAGGCTGAGAGCCGAGGATCATGGTCTGAAGCAAACCCGGTCAGGAAGGTCTGTCAGATTCTTATTTCCCATTCACTACCAGAAAACTGGAAGTGGTACAGTGGCTCAAAATGATAGAGGACTAGCCTTGAGTGAAAAAGTTCAGTGATGGCACCCAGACCCTGAGTTCAAGCTCGACCCCTTACAAAAACCAATCAGTTCTCCATGGCTTATGATTACTCCTTCCATGGAACTATGAAACTTCATTTTAGGAGACATGACATCAGCCATGTGGAATCAATGACACAGCTCTCAGAGTAGAAATATAACTGAAAGCAATGCTTCCTGACTTTGGTCAACATAACAAACTCTGACACATTCAGTGTAGCGTGTTCTCCTTAAGGTTGGATTATCCAAGCTTCCTTTTTTTCTTTATTATATATTCTCACTTATGAAGTATCCAGGTAGTGATGAATTCCATTCTTTGTTTGCATGCTCTGGAATGCATAACCCAAGAGCTTTACTTTTTGTTTCTTCTACTATGTGGAAATGAAGGCTAACAGTCTCATCAGAGCTAAAAATAGTGGGTAGCAGTGGTTTGCTTCAGTGACTCAAGTTTTGTGTGTGTGTTTGTGTCCCCTGAGGGATATCCACTGTCAAGGTATAACCTTCCGGGGTAGGTGCTATACCTGTACCCTTTATGTAGTCTATGAAAGCCATCCTTCCCATCTCACATCCCAGGCCCTCCATTGTGTGTAACACAGTTGTCCCCATGTCATCCAATGCCTTTGCAGGTAGAATTTACATTTTCTCATTTGTCTCTTAAATCTGACAGACTTCAGCTATGTGGATATCCCATTGAGCTTTTCCTATGATTGTTTTCACAGTGTATCCAAGTTCATTAACAAGATAGAGCCTTGTCTGCCATTATTAGCAAACTTTGGGCAAAATGTACAAGACCCTATTTTTAAAATAATTGAAATTTCAAAAGTATGAGAGAGTTGCTTGGGTGGTAAGCATGAAGATCCAAGTTCAAAACCTTAACACCACCAAAAAGAGAATGAAGCAAAGAAAAGCAATGTTCTTGCTCATATGTGTATCAGTATATGTCTGTGTGGTGGGGGGCGGGTCCCTCAGAAAGGAAATTTATGCATATTTGATGCCCTGGTATTTAGTGTGCGGTTCCCAACACACAGCAGGAAAATTAATATTTGTTTCCCTGAAGTAAGAGGATAGAAGAGGTTGTATGCCAGCTTCTCTGTAGGTCTCCCCTTTGAAGATTCTGCCCCCACACTAAGAAGTATCCTAGAGTTACTTCCATGTAGCCCTTCAACCTGACCTGCTTTTTTTTTTTTCTCTTCTATTAAACACTTGCTGGGTGAAGGCCTCAGGGTTGGAACCGTAGGAAAGCAAAGAAAGATTTTATTCTTGAATTTATGAACTCTGTGTGTGTGAGGAATTTAAATGCAGCAGTTTTTCAGTCCACATTACAGATCTGGGCAAAATAATAATCTTTTTTTTATCATCCCACAGTCCATAAAATGAATGCATTTTAATGGTGTGGGCATAATGAAAGGAAAAAGGCAGTTAATCGGACAGACATTGATGTAAAGGCCTCAGTAGCAACTGACTGTGGACTGGTGGGTTGCTTTGGCTTTTACCAGTCAGATTGCAAATGATTGTCCCAGAGTTACTTAGCACAGAACTCCTCTCCCCCTCTTCCTCTCCCCTCTCCCCTCTTCCTCTCCCCCCTCTGCCTGCTTCCTCTCCTCTCTTCTCACCTCTCCACTCCTTTTCCCTTTTCTCTCCTACTTCTATTCTCTTTTTCTTTTCTTTCATTCGCTTTCTTTAAACTTTTCTTTCTTCTTCTCTGCCCTGCCCACTCTCCTTCAAAAAGTTCCCTCCTTCTTCCTTTCCTTTCTCCCCAAAGCTCAGTATCCCCTCTTGAGCCTGAAACACTATGTTAAATGTGCAGTTTGAAGCCTCACCATCAATTTCCATATCACCTCACTGGGAAATGTGAGTCTCTTTTACTATACATCAGCACTCATCACCACAACCAACTGTATGGCTACTGAATTTCTAGTCATGTGTTATAGAGCCATTGCAAAGAGGGCTTCTATTTTCTTACCACCCTTTAGTAGCATTTCAGTTACAAATACAACAGAAGAGGACAATCCTGAGCAATTTTAGACCCATTTTTTCCATGGTATATTTGATGATGTCCTATATAGATAAATCTCTTGAAATTCTTTTTTAAAAAAACAGAACAATTTTTTGAACCTTTATATTTCCATCTTGCTTCTGCACTATATAACAGAGCATCAATTCCCTTTCCAGTTCATGCTTCGCATTGTATTTTATTTTATTCATTCTGTCTTTATAGATTTTGCAAAGCTGACTTTCAGTTAACCTTATGCCCCCTGAGGCTAAACTTGTGATTTCAAATTATTTGAGGGTTGGGACTCTGGCCTTTAGAATGTGTGTAGATCCGTGGTAGGTGTGGGAAGCAGTGATGTGGCCACTGGCTGCTGGCTCTGCACGGTGACCGGAAACTCCACACAGGGCTGGGAGTTACAGGGCTCCCTGAGATGAGGTCAGAGAATTTCTTTTCCCAGGTCAAACTACACCACAAAGCAGTTCCAGCAGTGGTGAGTTTAGTTCCCATGTCAACTGGAAACCGTGTGCTGCCTGGTCATCCAGTGCCACACATCTAAGTCTTTCTCTGTCCACTGTTCTCTGGCACGGACAGCAGCTTCCTGCATTGTGAGGGGAAGGGCTGGCTGCCTCTGTGGGTGCTTTTATACTCACCCTTTTGCAAGCGATCCCTCTGCATTTCTTCCGATCTGCTATTGGAATTCTTAGGGATTCCTTTCGAGATCTCGCCCACTTAGATATTTAATGTAATACTACCGACACTATCGGATGTTTTAGCCTTCAATCTTAGATTGTATCCCTATGCCAACTTTGGAGGAAAAGCTACTTCATGTCCTGATTGATCTCTGCTCAAAAGGTGTGAAGACTTTCCAGACCTTTGGGATTGGTGTTCTATCTTCTCATTCCAGTGCGTGACCTGTAAGAAGAAATGATGTCAGCTCTAATTCCCTGATTTTCTATATCTCCAGGTCAGAATGCTCTCTCTGTTGCCCTTCTTTGGTGCTATTACTTCAACCATAATCCTAGATGGAGTCCACTGTATCAAGCAATGAGAAAAGAAAAAGAAAGGAAAGAGAAAAGGAAAAGGATGCAAAGCAAATGGTTAACGATATATTACAATGCAAAAGGGGCAAGCGGAGAGAAAGGGAAAGAGAGAAGAAAGACAGATAAAGGAAGAGGGAATCTTTGAACAAACTTTCTCAGAGTTCAATAAGTCAAATTTCAATTTAAAGCTAGAACATTTTATAATAAAGCCATATATGCTCCCCAAACCTAATAGTTTTCTTCAGTACTAGACCTGAGTGGACAGATAGTACTAGCTGTTTTTTTTTTTTCAATTTTTTTCTTAAAGGTCAGATGAGTAATTTATTGTCAAGAAACATCATCCAGTGTTCACAACCATTTTTGTTTTGTCTCCCACAAGACAAAGACCTTTCCTGTGTCTATCAGTAAGTTTTATTGGCTTGATAATCAGCAAAGGAATTTGACAATGTTTTATAAATTTAAAGTTACTAGGAAATACAAAAGGAGCTACTTATTTCATGTTGAAGGATTAGAAGTAATAATAAGAAGTTTGTCTTCTGCCTTTGTGTTGATTTGGCTACTGTGGTAATGTGTGAGCCATCTCCTTGTTTTTCTGATTGCTTTTGGAAGCAGAGCTTGGCCAGGGTGTGAGATAACGGTAATCAGCCTGGCTGTGGAGCTGCCAGCACTAAGAACTAGTGCAAGTTAGAAATTCCCTTCCAAAAAGAAAAAGCCAGCAAACAAGCACAAATTCCCAAAATATGTAAATACAATTCCATATACATATTGTAAGCTCCCCAGTAACTCCTGTTGGCTAGATGGCTATTGTAGTAGTTTTCATGGTAATCAAACAGTGCCATTTCAGAATCCCTTATCTGTAATATCTGTCTTGCCCTCTGTGAATGTACACAGATGGACTGCAGCCACGTGGCATCGACTCAGCCCAGTGAAGCATCTCAGAGAACCTTGAGGTTTTGCATTTAGAGCTACTTTTGCATGGTAAAACACAGAACCAAGCATTCTAGAGATAGGAATGAGAGTGGCACCAGGAAATACTGGCAAATCACAGAGATGCTGTGTGTGCTCACATTATACCCTCTTGCCTGGTTGTGTGTGTGTGTGTGTGTGTGTGTGTGTGTGTGTGTGTGTGCGCGCGTGCGTGCACGCGTGTGTGTTGCTATTTTTTGGATTCTTAATTTTCATTGACTTTTTTGTAATTCAACTCTGTACTATACAACACCTTCGTAGTAAATACAGGGAACCATCTAATATACTATGAATGCCTTTCCTACACAAGTCTTCCAAGTTACTTACAAATAGGAACTGCAACTCCCAGAAACCTAGGAACATGTGTGGTCTATAATTCCAGGGATTTTTATGAGCCCTATTTATCTTATTCATGGATTCTGCCTCTCTCACTCAGTCTAGTGGGATTGCTTTTTTTCAGATGCTACACTCAAAAAGTGGATGGGCCACATGTCTTCAGAAAATGAAGACAGACAGGAATAAAGGTCAATTTTCTTAAATTTCTTTCATGTTTTCTTTTGCTGTAATTATATAGGCTTTGTTTTTTGGTATGATCCAAAGCAAAAATTCAAAAGCAAGTTTTCCTTTCTTATTCCAGAAGCCAATTTCCTATGAAACACGCCAGTCATATGTTTGCCTGGTATACTGTTTATTGAGATCCATTGTGTTTTCTCCCTCTGTAGCAACATCATTCCTCCCAAGTTTATTGAACACTGCCTGCATCCAGATAACTAACATCATTGGAGATGTCTTAGAATGCTTATTGTGTAAGGCATGACATTGTTTATTCTAGACAGAATTTGACTTTAACACTTATGGATGTCTCTGATGTCAAGTTTTGTCCCCAGGCAGACATTACACACAGTAAAGAGCCTTTTTCTTCTCATTCTGGAGCTGAACAATGATCTCCATGATGGAATGATTCTCTGTGAGACTTGAGTCTTTGGTTTTTATGCTATCAGGGGAGTTGTTTGCAGCTATTTACCCTTTTTGTATAATGAGGATCCTGGTTTGCAAATCACCGAAAGGAGGGCATTGCCTTACAGTGCATTAAAAAATGGTATAGGATGCCCTGCTCAGATATCTTTGCTTTTGGTAGATATATAAGCCATCACTTCACTAAGTAGCTAAATTGACTTACAGATTTTCTAGTATTTATTGCATTTCACTTTAATAAGCAGTTATTATGGTTGAATAACAAATTATGTTATAGTAGGTATAATAAATATCATGGGGTGTGATCAACTAGAGTGCTTGATTACCCCTCTCTCCATGTCTCAAGATAATAATCAAAGACAGAGCACAGAAGGAATAAAGTGGGTTCCATTAGTGAAACAAATTCCTTTTCACTGTGATTCAGAGTGCTTGACTGTTTACTCAGGTAAACGAATGTAGGCTAACATACAATAGTTCTTGATGTGATTTTCAGGAGATGACTGACTGAACAGGCAGATCATCTGATTCTACTTGGGCAGCAATTACTCTGAAGAGTCCAGGGTGCCGATCAAGCATCTCATTGAGTTGGAGGAAGGCAAATGCTTTGTTTCCTATTAAACTGAAATATAGTATCTACACTATGTCAGCAATTATAGTAGCTTTACAATGAAGAACTTCAGATTAGCAGAGGCAATAATTCAAATGAAAGATTAAAATCAGAACGTTAGTGCACAAATTTCCAAAATGTCTGTAGCTAAGGACTGTGATTGTTATTTTTTATTCATATCCTATGAAGTTAGACAAGCTATAATAAGAATATTGGTAAGTGAAACTGTTGGTATGAAACATCAAAGGTAGGACATGGCTCAAGTGGTAGAGTGCTAGCCTGGAGCTGAAGAGCTCAGGGACAGCGGCCACTCCTAGAGTTCAAGCCCCAGGAATGACCAAAAAAAAGCATCAAAGGTAAAAATTAAGAAGAAATCAAAGGACTTAACACCAAAATTACCAATCATCTGTCATCTAAAAATATATATGTATACATTCATAAAAATAAATTAATGAGAGTTAAATTTTATATCTATTTTCATAGATGCACCTTACCAAAACCATGGGTTGGAGCTTGCCAAAAGCTTTAAGGATTACATTATGCACTCATCTATTTTGCGATTAAAAATTTAGACTAGAGTGTTGAAGAATGTTGAAGTGATTTGCTGAGACTCCATCATTATTAGCTAAGAGTCACTATTCCTTAAAGTATAATAATGGTAATAAAACATACATTGTGACTTTTCTGTATTTCTGCTTGATAAGTTATGGTTTAACATTAATTAACTCTGAGATAAAGGATAGTTTGGCCTCAGATTTTAATTCTCTGCCAATATAGAGGAGGTTGCCATCAGCATGTTGAGTTAAAGTAAATTGTGCTTGAAATTCATTCACCTGCTCAGATAACTGTCTTAATTTTCCATAGCTCTCTAATTAAAGTCTGATCATACGGACCTCTTCATTTCCCATCCAAACTCCTAGACACAACTGCTTGTCCAAGAGATCCCGGGGCTTTCCAAAGTGGCAGAGGCTTATAATGTTCTTTTTTTCCAGATTCCAAGGCCTCAGATGTAGCTTAAGATTCTGCTCTTAGGTTTAGGATATAGGGAGACTCCATGGCTTCTTTGCCTTTACTCAGCCTCCAGTCAGGATTCTTGTACCCAGAAGGCTCTATGCATTTTCATAGCCTTTTTTTTCCTGAATTATTTGTGTGTGGGGGCAAAGTGGTGGGAGAGGATTGGGGATTGAACACAGGGCCTTGAGCCACATGCCTTGTTCTTTTTTTTCTTTAATATATTTTTTATTGTAATTAATAGAAGGGTTACATTATATTTGCCAGATAGAAGGTGCATTACTTCACAAACATTGATATCCCTTTTCATGTTTTTGTCTCCCCCCGCCCTCATCTTGTTTTTCCCCCTTCCCTATCCTATTTCAAACAAACAAATAAACATATATACAATATATCAGATAACATGGTAAGATACTGTAACAATATGAGATAACCAAGGGACAACAAAAGAGATGAGAAATAACATAGTACATTAAGAACAACAATCACACATGATGTGGCTCTTATTTCTATATCCTGGAGGTCCTTTCATTTGGCCTCATCCTGTGTGACCTTATGTATCTAGGTTTAGAGCTATTGTAAACCTCTGCTGGAAGAGTCCAAGGTTTCTACTAATTATGACAAATGAGGGAAACCATTGAGCCTATGTTCCTTTGAGTCTGGCTTATTTCACTTAATATGATTTTTTCCAACTCTTTCCATTTCCTTACAAATGGGGCATGGACCGGGAGTCTGGCCTAGTGGTAGAGTGCTTGCCTAGCATGCACGAAGACCCGGGTTCGATTCCTTGGTACCACATACATAGAAAAAAGCCAGAAGTGGTGCTGAGGCTCAAGTGGTAGAGTGCTAGCCTTGAGAAAGTCCAAGGACAGTGCTCAGGCCCTGAGCCCAAGCCCAGGACTGGCAAAAAAAATAAAATAAATAAACAACAACAACAAAAACCAAATGGGGCAATGTCGTTCTTTCTGACAGTAGCATAGAATTCCACTGTGTATAAATACCACATCTTGTTGATCCACTCATCAACTGAGGGGCATCTGGGTTGGTTCCATATCTTTGCTATGGTAAATAGTGCTGCAATGAACATCATTGTACATGTCTTCTTCTTTTGCTTTTAGTTTGTCATTGAAAAATTATCTCATAGTAAATTATCCTACTTTGACTTCTGAGTAGCTGGAAGCACAGGTGTACACTATGGATCCTAGCCCTAACAAAATCCTTGCAGTATTCCCTCTCTCTGTGTCTCTCTCTCTCTCTGTCTGTCTCTCTGTCTCTGTCTTTCTCTCTCCAAACTAAAACTTCCAGAAAAGGAGTGAATACTACTCCTTTGCCTCTTAGAAAATCTTCCCGGTTCCATCATTCAGCCAAGAGAGCCATGTAGGAATATTTTGGGATGCATCTTGAAAGCATCTTGCTTTCTCAAAACTGGCACAAAACATTGGCTCTCATTACTCTAATTAAGCATTTCTGTGTGTAAGGGTAATGAAGATTTGTATCGTCTGGCTAAAATTTTGAGTCTCCATTAGGAAAAAGGGTTTTTTTTTTTCTCTAACTAGTGAAATAGAAACAGACCCCTGAAGCAAACTCGGGAAAGAATCTTTCCTTAGTGTATGTGAATTAATGCACCTTCTATATGGCAAATATCATGTAACCTTTTTATTAATTACAATAAAAAAAAGAATCTTTCCTTAGTTTGGTCTCCTAATGTATCATATTCTAGAAACTCTGAATGGATCTCAAGGTTTTTTCGTGCCCAGTGAAATGGAAAATGATAGTGGGGAGGCAGCAGTCTTTAGAAATCATTGTGGAAAGGCTGGTATAACATTGGGCAGCAATTTGTGTCATGTGGGGAGGAAGGTAGAATCATAGTGTTTTACAAACGGAAGGGAATTTAGGAATAATTTTGTTCAACTCCCTTGTCTTGCACATAAAAGTAGTCATGGAACAATTTGTCATTTTATTATCAATTTAGAAGCTGGCAATATTCTTCCATAAAATGAAAAGGTACTATTAAATAAGGCATAGCTGTTTGTGGTGACACTTTATTTGAGCAGAATGTCTTTTCCATGTCACTGTTGTGCTGGTGAGTACAGGACTAACTCCCATTTGTTATGTATGGCCATCCCTGCTGCATTTTAAACTCTATTCATGGAATTATTGAAGCAAATTAAATATAGTTCCCATTTTAATATAGAATTCTACAAAAATACTTACATCACATGGCAACTTTCGCACTAAGATAGGACTAGGTGTTTACCTTGGCTCTGAAAATGGGGAAATTCTTAGAATTAGTCGAAGACTATGAAAATACCTTGAATGAGCAAGGAAGAAAGGATCAAAGCTAAGCACATTTACTTTATATCTCCATGGGTAGACTGTAATAACATTTAAGTATCTGAAAATTCTGTAAGATGCTCAACTTCATTTCCTCTTCAACGGACTGCCTGTTTCCCTTGTGTCGTGTTAAACTGTCCTGGGCTCTTCATGGCTCTCCATGGAATTTCTAGCTCCTTAACCTGGCTAAGAGCCATCTGTTGAATAGAAATTCTCACTGGACCTGACATAAATAGTTACACATCAGTTCATCATGGGGAAGAAGTCTTGCTTAATAAATTTCAGTGGTACTGAATGGCTCAATGCATCATTAACAATGTATTCTTCCCAAGGTATCTTAGCTAAAGCTAGCACTGGCCAAAAGCGTAAATATGGTGAAAACATTTTTAGTCATTGAGTGCTCTAAATGACATTTGAAACTCTATTAAATAGAAATATTCTTTAAACATTCATTTTGATGAATGGCACATAGAGAATGGTTTTGTACAATCCACAGAACCCCATGACTTCTATTTTGATATTTTGTTTTTAAATAAAAACATACATATGGATAGTTTCTGTATTTATTTTATTAAGTTTATCTATGACCATAAATTAAAAAGTATATACTATTGTACATACTAGCAGCTTACATTGTACATTTCATAGATATGAATTTTGTGTAAGCAACATGATTTAATTCTCTAGTACTGAAGATTTATGCAGTTTCTTTTTAACATTTCTATTGCAAGTTATTATTTGATGAATATCTGTGCACTTAATTTATTTGCTCTTTTTAATTATAACAATGTAAGGGTGACATATTGTGATCAAGTTGACTCATATTATAGAAATAATTTTGTTGAAGTGACTGAGAGATGACTAAATACTTTTGTCACAGTGTCTATGTTTTCTCCATAAAATCTGTTCCAATGTTTACTTTCACAATAAGTTGGAGATAGTGTTTTTCCTGAACTTTAATCAATTTTGTAAATTTTAGAATTCTATCATTTTGCAACCCACATATTTCTAAGGGAAAGCAGTTACTAATGATATATCACATGTAAATCTTGTTTTAATAAATCCTTTCCCTGAAAGTTATATTTGAATTTCTTCTTTCTGGAGAGCTGTGTTCACAAAGCTGAAGAAATGTCCATTTCCTCTTCTAGCTTCATCATCTGACTTTTCTCTTAAATGTTCTATCATCTTCCTAATTGCTTTTAGGTCTGGAATAAGCATGGTTTCTGTTCCTTTGGGATGTGAATGGTTCATCGAACTCTCTTTTCTTCCTCTATTACTTAATACTATTGTACCCAGTCATTTTTCCTTGTCCTCCTGAGACAGATTAATTGCCAGTTCTCAGGTTTGTTAATGCCATATTACAGGTGTAAAAGAGTAAAAATAGTACAGCTCTAAATTAATATCTTTCCCTATCTATTGTTTTCAAGACAAGCTGGAACATTGTAAGTTTTAATCTTTTAAATTGCTGTTTTCTGCCACTTCGTTGTTTAAATATCTTTAAAGCTTCTCTTCAGAGTACTCGACACCAACCCAAATTACTGAGTTTGCCTTTTATTTTATTTATCCATCTTGGCATTATCAGCCCTCTGAATCTGTTATTATTTACAGTACAACTTGTTGTTTTTTGGTGATGCAAGAGTAACTCCAACAACATGGTAACTTTAGAGGAATCCTCTGTAACTCCAATTAACTCAGTTAAACTTGGAACTATGAGATCACCCATATGACTAGCTACACACACACACACACACACACACACACACACACACACACACATTTCATTTTAATCAATTATTTGTTTAAGATACAGTGTTGAAAACAAATAATGGTTACACGTTTAGTTTGTTTTTTAAAAGATATATTTGAAAAATCTTTATTTTTTTAAATGCCAGCATATTTTACTTCTGAGAATATAATAAAAACTCTCAGTTATTTAAATTTTATATAGTGAAGTTCTGTAATATTGAATCATGGTCTTCATTACAAAAGGCATTCATTCTAATATTAAAAAATTGCTCCTACTTTTATCAACAAAACTGAAAACTATGAGTGGTCCAAATTCTCTCTATATATCAGTTTTATGCGTTTAATAACCAGAGCCACCCATCAACCTATTCAAATAAATTAATAAATTATGGACTTTTTCCATAATAAAATTCAATGGCCACACATGCATTTGAATTTTAATAATTCAGTACAAATCTTCTATAGGTAGACTGGGACAGACCTACATTATGTAGCAAAACAGGGAAATATAGACAAATAGGATTGATCTAGTTTACTCTGTAATATTTTAAGGGCTGAAATTAAAGTTTGTCAGTACAATTAACAGGCATGGGTGTCATAACTCTAAGGGAAAATTCAGATAAAACCAACTATGTGTCTACTTTTCTGCTGTAACAGTAAGATTTAGTCTCTTGCAGTCTGAGAATTAGAAGTGTTTCTAAAGAATGTAAAGTATCGATTTGACTATAAAAAGTTTTGAACTGTGGAAATTATAATTTCGTGGTTAGGCTAGGCTGAGTAATGTTTTCTTTAGAGATGTCTGCATTGAACCACTGCTGTCTTCTATGGTGAAAGAGCCTTGTCAAAATCATAATGCTAAAGGTCAATACAAGAAGATAACCTGGAGTGTAAAGCTCTTTGTCACTGTGACATAATACTTGAGAAAAGTCAACTTAAAAGGAAGAAAGCCTTATTTCGGCTCATGGTTCCAGCAGGCTTTGTCTATGTCATTTGGACTATTGCCCTTGGAACTCTTGTTAGCTAACGGTGCAGCACATTAGGGCAGCAGCAAGTGACAGACGAAACTTCTTACCTCATGGTGGTTGGAAAGTGGAGGGAGAGAGGAAGGGGCAGTTCTTCCAGCATTATCTTCCAGGACGGGTTCCCCAGTGACTTCCTTCCATTAGGCTCCACCTCCTGAAGATTTCACCGCCTCCAATAGCACCGCAGGCTGGGGACCAGAACTTTGGCCCATGGGCCTTTTGGGGGATATTTAAGAGAATAATGTTAAGATTATCCTGGTCGCCCCTAAGTATGTACCACACATGGCATCTATAAATGAGAGGAGGACTGGAAGTGGATTCTTTCGCTGGGTCTCTGGAGGAGCCAGCCCTCATCCTCTACTTTCAGCCTATGAGATTTACTTTGTACTTCTGACATTTGGAATCAAAGCACTTGTTCTCTCAAGCTATGAAGTTTGTGTTGATATATCATAATAGCAATAGGTATTAACACAGAAACAAGAGTCCACTTTAGACTTAGTTCTAAATTTTCCCGATGCAGTCTCTGTGCTTTTTCCCCCCTTAGAGGTGTCTGTAGGCAACGATTATCTCTAGACACCTCAGTCCTGTATTTCTGATAGCAGCCTTGTAGGAGGGCATGAGGATAGGAGCCTGCCATGAGTCCTAAGTTTAGTCATCATCAAAGAAGCTCAAGAACATCCTGGCACAAAAATCTTATTTGCCAAAAAACAAACATAATTAGGATAATTAGGGATGTGATCAAGTGACAGAGCAGTTGAATGATACCACTGATCATGTTTAATAATAATAATAATAATAATAATAATAATAAATTTTAAAGGAATATGTAGTTGAGGAAAATCCAGGCCTTTCTTAAAGAATCTAGGATTTTCAAAATGTCATATGGAATAATAAAAGACCCCGTATAGCAAGAACACTTCTTAGCAGAAAGAACGGCACAGAAGGAATTTCAATACCAAACCTTAGACTCTATTACAGAGCTGTAATAATCAAAACAGCTTGGTACTGGCACAAGAACAGGCCTGAAGACCAATGGAATAGAACTGAGGACCCAGATATTAAGCCATAGACCTATGCCACCTAATCTCTGACAAGGGAGCCAAAAAAAAATAGAATGGAAGAAAGACAGCCTCTTCAAGAAGTGGTGCTGGAAGAACTGGTTAAGCACCTGCAGAAAACTAAAGCTGGATCCTTCTTTGTCACCCTGCATTAGAATTAACTCCAAATGGATCAGAGACCTTGAGGTAAAACCCGACACACTGAAAACTTTACAAGAAGGAATAGGAGACACACTAGGCCTCTTTGGCACAGGTCAAAACTTTCCCAATAAGGACCAAGAAACACAACAAATCAGAGAAAGGCTGGATAAGTGGGACTGCATTAAACTGCAAAGCTTCTGTATGGCAAAGGACATAGCTAGTAAAATAATTAGGAAGCCTACAGAATGGGAGATCTTCACTATCCATACAACGGACAAAGGCCTCATATTTAAAATATATCAATAGTTGAAACAATTGAATCACTCCAAAACTAATCTCCAGAGAAACAACCATCCCATTAAAAGATGGGCCAAAGACTTAGAGTCTTCTCTGAAGAAGAACAAAAATAGCCTATAGACACATGAAGAAATGCTCAACATCTCTGGTCATAAAAGAAATGCAAATCAAAACAATGCTAAGATTCCACCTCACTCCAGTTAGAATGGCCAGGATCAAGAAAACTAATAACAACAGATGCTGGAGGGGATGTGGCCAGGAAGGATCACTACTACACTGTTGGTAGGAGTGCAAACTTGTTCAACCACTATGGAAAGCAGTATGGCAGTTCCTCAAAAGACTAAATATAGAGCTCCTCTATGACCCAGCAATTCCACTGCTTGGCATTTACCCAATTGTCCAGAAACAAGGACATACTAAATCTATTAGCACAATGATGTTCATTGCAGCACTATTTACCATAGCAAAGATATGGAACCAACCCAGATGTCCCTCAGGTGATGAGTGGATCAACAAGATGTGGTATTTGTACACAATGGAATTCTATGCTGCTGTCAGAAAGAATGACATCGCCCCATTTGTAAGAAAATGGAAAGACTTAGGAAAAAATCATATTAAGTGAAGTAAGCCAGACTCAAAGGAACATAGGCCCAATAGCCTCCCTCATTTGCCATAATCAGTAGAAACCTTGGGCTCTCCTAGCAGAGATTTACAATAGAACAAAATCTAGAGACATTAGGCCAAATAGTATGACACTAAATGTAAGGACCTCCAAGAGAAGGAAACAAAAGCCATATAATGAGTGACTGTTGTCCTTAATGTACTATGTTATCGCTCATCTCTTTTGCCATCCCTTGGTTATCTCATATTGTCACAATTTCCACCTTGTTATCTGATATATTTTATATGTGCTTAATTGTTTATTTAAAATTGGATAGGAAAGGGGGAAAATCAAGATAAGTGGGGGGAAGGTGGGAGGGAAATGGGGACCATGTCATGAGAAAGGTTATCAATGTTTGTCAAGTTATGCACCTTTTATCTGGTGAATATAATGTAACCTTTCTATTAATCACAATAAAAAAAAAGAAAAAATGTTAATTCTGTAAAAAAAAAAAAAAAGAATCCAGTATTTTTTTTTTTAAAGAATAGAAGGAATTCGGGCCGGGAGTTTGGCTAGTGGTAGAGTATTTGCCTAGATACACAAAGACCTGGATTCAATTCCTCGGTACCACATACATAGAAAAAGCCAGAAGTGGTGCTGTGGCTAAAGTGGTAGGGTTCTAGCCTTTAGAAAAACCCAAGGACAGTGCTCAGGCCCTGAGCTCAAGCCCAAGACTGGCCAAAAAAAAAAAAGGATTAGAAGGAATTCATAGGTTTCTGTTTTGAATGAATGCCTGGATTGTATAATAAGTAAATGTGGCTACACACGTGGACCTCACACACCCTGCCAGCCTAGCTTACCCCATCTAACCAAATTCGCCGACCTTATTTACAATTTGAATATGTCACTGCCTACATCTCCACGCTAGGATGCTTTCCCTACTTCTAAAAGGAAAAAGGTTGTTTGTAATCCTATTAAAAAAAACCTAAAGAGTGCTCAAGAATTAAATGGTACTCCGATGTTTCAGTAATTTTTTTTATCTTAATGAGGTAGAACTATGTGCAGTCTTTTTTTATAAATTAAAACTTACAGATTGAAGACTACCTCCCATTTCTATGAGCTATATCCCCAAGAAGAGCAAAACACCTTTTCAAGATACACATTTTAGACTGAAAATAATAGAACAGCAACAGCGTAATAGAAGTCTAGGAAAAGAGTATCTGTAGAAAAGTGGCCTGAACTGCATGTGTTGCTTTGTCATGGTGGTAGATGATTATGAACAGTGACCACTAGAACAATAGGAATAGGATCACTACACAACAGGAGCAGTATGAGGTAAGTATCATCTCTGATTTATGAATAACACCATTAGGAGTGGAGTACAATCTTCATTCTCTGGGGGTAGAAGACAGTGCACTTGGCTCACCTATGACTCTGCAGATGCCCAACGTTCATGCTCTTAGCCATGGCATTTCCAGGATATTGTGTGGAACTGCCAAGGTGGATACAGTATCAAGTTATCTCTGCTCCCTGAATAATATAGGGGACCTAGACCCATCCTCCTGTTGTAACACGGGGACCCAGAACTATCCAAAAGCCTCAGTCATGTTAGCACACAGTTTTACCTGCACATGAATTTTGTAAACAGAAATAACATTTTGTAATATCAGAGATGGCACCGAGAGTTATATAACGTGATATGTGGAGTGTGCATAACAACAGACCCATAGCAGGTGCTAAATAAATGACACCCAAGAGTATTTTCATTTGATGGATTCACAGATATTTTGTGAAAACTTGGGCAAGTCAGAAACATTAGGTTCAAATACAACTTGTGTAACTTGGTAGTCACATAAACATTGATCACTCATTTACCTTCTCAGAATCAAACTTCCTAAGGAATGGATTTCTTTTCTATTTCTATTTAAATTTTATCATCAGAGCGATAGATTGGGGGATTATAGCTACATTCATAACGTAGTGAGTACATTACTTCTTGAACATTGTTATCTTTTCTCTTGCTTTTCTCCCCATTTTCCCTCCCCTACCATCCCCTGGACTTTTTATTTTATAGAATTATAAATTATTATACTGTGTGTGTGTGTGTGTGTGTGTGTGTGTGTGTGTGTGTGTGTGTGTGTGTGTGTGTGTGTTTAGTCCTGGGGATTGAACTCTGGTCTCCGGTTCTTGCTTGGCTTTTTTTGCTCAAAGCTACCACGCTACACTTGAGCCCCAGTTCCCTTCTCCCTTTTGCTGATTAATTGGAAACAAGGGCCTCACAGACTCACAGATCATGAACTTACATATCACAGCATCCTGAATAGCTAGGAGAACAAGCGTGAGCCATCACAGCCCGAAGAGAGAGTGTCTTTAAGGGCTTCATCCTGATATGTTTTAGATACACAGTTCATGCAAACAACATTGCTATTTCCATTGGATTCTAGTAAGTAAGATGACTTTTACAGATATTTTCTCTTTGGCCTGTCATCTCAGCCTGAATGGAATGCTCTGTACAAGGTGTGGCAATGTGTGCTTGTAATGAGTGCAAGTGTGTGTGTGTGTGTGTGTGTGTGTGTGTGTGTGTGTGTGTGTGTTGGTTCAAGGCAAGCAGTTGAAGTGAATGCTGTGGCAGCAGTTCACTGGACACTCTGTTGGTCTTGACAAATTGCTCTGGGATGCATTTTTTTTTTCATCCAGTTTTGATTATTCCCTATTCTCCCTTTTGTCTTCATGCTATAGACAAGGTTGGTCTAACTTCAGAGGGACAAAAGGGGACCTGTCAATGCATACTGAAAACATAGGGTAGATTTTTCTCTCTCTTGAAATAATTAATATGTAACAATCAAATAGTGATGCCAGGTGCCTGTGGCTCATACCCGTAATCCTACTTTGGAGGCTGAGATCTGAGAATTGCAATTCAAAGCCATCCCAGGCAGAAGAGCTCCCATGAAACTCTTGTCTCCAATTAACTACTCAAAAACTGGAAGTGGTGTTTTGGCTTAAGTGGTAGAGCGCTAGCCTTGAACACAAAGAGACTCAAGGACAGTGCCAAGACCCTGAGTTCAAGCCCCACAACTGATAAAAAGAAAATTAAAAAATAATGAAATAGCAAGTATGAAAATAATTTTTGCTATAAATTTTACTTATTCTGATACTATTTATTTAAATGTTATTTAAATTTATTTAACTAAAAAGTTACCCTCAACTATTAGGAGTTCACAACACTTAAAGCCTCATGCAAAATCCTAAGCAACCAAAAGACCCCCTGTCCTAGGCTGGGGTGTGTGGCCTATTAGTAGACTATTTCTTCTACTTAGCGAGCATGAAGCCCTGAGTTCAAACCCCAGTACTGTCAAAAGAAACAAGAGGAACTTAAAAAAAAAAGAGGAAGCCCTAAACTAGTACATACCACTCAACAACTCACCTAATCCTGTCTTCTCCATGTCAACTTTTTCTTGTGTTAAAATACAATCTACAATATTTTTCCAGATTAAAATCAACAATTTTGCTCTTGCTCATAGAAAGAATACCATAAACTTCTACTTCTTGGCAAGGAAATGAACAAGGAAGGAAGGATATGATTATTAATACTTTTCTGCTCAAAGCTCTCCTCCTACAGTTTGCTGTCTTAAGTCACGTTTTTCCTAAGATTGATTGGGAGCTGGGACAGTCTGGCCAGTTCATAACAGACTATCTAAAAGAATTTTCCCAGGCAGCAGAATAGACATGTAGCCAATATTACATTGCTTTTCCCAGAAGAAAACTCTTTCTTATTTGCTAACTGCTATTTTAAAAACTTCAAATGAAAACAAAGCTGTTTGTGTGTGCAAGAAAACCTAGGGAGAAACAACTATCTTTTCAAAAAGGAAGTTTTTGAAGTAATTTTTAGTTTCAGGGTGGGGTGGAGAGTGAAGTGAGCCCTTCACCTGTGGCTTTGAAATCAAGGACACTGCTTTTTTGATGACAAGATACTTGTGAATCAGAATGGCTGAGGAAAAGATGTAAAGGGCTTGGCAGTTTAATTCTGCTTGTGTTGTTTTTCACATCTATGTTCTTTGAAGGAAGATGTCAAGTTCCGTTTGGTTTGGTAGAAAATTACTTCAGAAAACTTTCCTTACTACAATAGTTCTTCTCTGCTTCTTCCATTACCAATGACCTGGAATTACCCTTGTGTCCTTGAAAGGTAAGGGCATAAATAGAGGCAGAGTGATCTTAAATTAAAAGGACAGACAAGGCTATGAGGCTAGAAGACTGTCCAGTTCAAACTATACTACTATTCATGTCAGCACTGGCCAGTATTTCCAAGTGAGTGATTAGAATGCATCTCTAATGATCTCTTCCTCTGAATTCCCACAGCAATAACTCATAACAATAACTCTTGTAAAACTCATCAAATCATCTTTTATTTAGTCATGCATGTGCTCACAATACCTATGATTTTTGATGCTATTGAATATTATTTTGATGGAGTTTTAATATTTTTTTGACTAGAATAGTGAATTAATGAAGCTCTTTAGGTCATGGAAAATACTAGTAGACAAAGATCTACTATCTGATATTTTAATTTTTATTGCCTGTCCTGGGGTTTGACTCAGAGCCTGGTTATTGACCTTGAGCTTCTTTTGCTCAATGTACTACTTGAGCCACAACTGGACTAGACAGATGCATGCAAGGCATAGGCACATTATGGAAGGTACCACAGCACCTCCTCAGGAGAGAAGCATTTATTCTGCCAACTTCTAGAAGGGAGTGGACATCTGTTCTTTCATAACAACTGCTTCTGCAGACACTTACTTGTTCATCCAGAGTGCAGAATTTTCTAGGATCAAATGACATTAGATATAGACTACGACGTAGCCTCTTAAGGGTTAAAATCTTTTGGTCATGACTACAGGAAACTTCCTGAACCGAGACCCATAAAACCTTCATAGAAATCTGGATTTGTAGGAATTACCGTAGGAAAAACAAATTAGGGCTTCAAGAAAACTGGCGATTTTTGGTTCTTGCTTTTGAAATTATAGAATTGGTAATAATAATCTACTTATTTCTTTGGAAATTATTATATTTAATGTGTTACATATAAAAGCACATAGCATATTAAATAAAGAAATGCTAACCCCTAGGTTCAAATATACAATCATCCCTCCATGTCTCCAGCTACATTTAACAAACCACCATTAAAAAGTGTTTTAAAAATTGTGCCTCTACCTGGCATGCAAAAACATTTTTCTTCATATTATTCCCTACATAATGCAGTATAGCAATTATTTACACACTATTTACATTTTATTGAAATCATAATTAATCTGCAGACAAGTTAATGAGGAAGTATGAAGGGTTAAACGCAAATATGATACTATTTTTATATAAGCGACTAGAACATTGGTAGATTCTTATACTGAGAATATCAATAAACAAAATCATTGGTCATCGTTTTTTGCTTTTTCTCTTTTATAATTATGTACTCTTTGTCTAAAAAATTACCAAGCTCACTGTACATTTTCTTTAACCTAGAGTTACAAAGGACTCAGATCCTCAGAAAATTAACTGCATTCTGAAAGATAATTCCTTCAAATCTAATCAATGGGCAGTATCCAGAGTGAACAAATTTTATGACCAGATTTATGGAGACCACTTGGTCCATACAGGTTGCTATAACAAAGTACCACAGACAGAGCACATGACAAATAATAGTAGCTTCTGGTTTATAGTTTGAAGGCTGGCAATACCAAGCTCAAAGTATTTAGTGAGGGATTCTTCTCCTCAAATGGTGCCTCTAAGGGCCAAAAAGGAGGAGGGTGTAGCCTCACCTGGTGGAAAGCCCACGGGACCAGCTTATTCCCTCGATCATTTTTCTTTTTATAAGGAGACTAAATCCACCCATTAGGTCAGTGTCATCTTTCAAACCTCTTCATACCATTATCTTTAAGTTTTGCTTGCAAGACAAAAGATTGAGAAGCTCAAATACATTTAAAGCATAGCCAAGAACAACAATTGCCATTGGCACTTCGCTGCTTTAGTGTCACATTGATTAAAGAGAAAGGTATCTAAAACAGCTGATATCTCCCACATGGCATAGTACCCCAGGGCTTCCCCTGTGGACTCTGAAGCCTATTCCAAGTATATAACCTCTGTTCCTATGGAAGAAGAGAATCAAGCAGGTGCTTGGCATTTCAAGGCAGCATCTTTCCAGTGCTTGGGCAGCTTATTAAGCCCCTGAGATTTCAAAGGAGCAGATGGCAGCCTTGCTTTTTCTTTGCTCTTGGGCATGAATCAGTTGTGAACACAATTATTTCTTTTTCCCTTTAGGACCACCTAACCAAGTTGCTAGCTTTTCCACTTAAAGAAAGGTTTTTCTGCATCATTCATATAACTTTAGGATATTAGGAAGCAGAGACCCTGGCGTCCTCTCAAAACACTGGGTAGGGCTGCTGACTCCCATGCAACATAGACTGGTTGGTTTCTGTCATTCCAGACACATCCTATGTCTTCTTTAAAGGTACTCCACCTGGTGCCTAAGAAATAAAGTAGTATGTATAGAAGAGATAAGGCTTACATAGTTACCCAAGATAGAATTCAACTTTTCAATGGACATTTGATGCCTTTCCATTTTTTGGCTCATTTATGTGTATATTTATTAATTTCTCTCTGCTTAGGCAGAGGAGGGAAAAGGCAGAGAGCAAGTGGCAGAGGGAACAAGGTAACCCATTCTTGAGTAATCGCCTTCTGCTGAGGCTCAGAGGCCCAGCCTGGGCTGAGGGAGGCAGCAAGGAAGCTTATCCCTGCAACTGTCAGGCCTGTCTCTGCTCTCTGCTCTGACACTTACATGAGATGTACGTGCTTGCCAGTGGGCATTTAGAAAACTGGCTTAGTCTCTACTCCACTCTTCCAATCATACTTAATTTTTTTTTAAATCACAAACTGAAATGAAAGTGTACCAGTCATTTTATAAATTTGGCTCTATTCACAAGGTCAGTTTGTGCCCATTACCCATAGAGAAGAAGACAATTTGAGCTAATGATCACAGTTAATTAGAAAAAAAAAAAGAATGATCCGTAGTTCCCCTTGACAATGGGCAATCTGAGTAATTAAAATTATTTTAGAGAAGCATTGAGTTCTTTAAATTAAAGTATGCTCAAAAGCTTTTTTTGTTGTTCCATATAGGCTTCAGGATTTTCTACATCTCAGAAAAATAATTGAGAATACTCCATAAATACTTTAAATTTATGAGACTATCTCTCATTTGCTGGACCACAGTTCTCTACAGCTGGGGGAAAAGGGAATAGAATTTTAGCTAACTTTTAGCTTCATGGTCAACAGCTTTACTATCATTTAAATTAAGCAAATCAAAATTCAAAAGCACAATTTCTTGGCTGGGCTTGCTTACTTAACCTTAATAAAATATAAGGTTCTGTTTCATTAATCAGAAACACACTGGACTCAGTGCATGAATTTTATCTTGTACTTTGTTCTTTTCACTTCAGAATGATTATATCAATAAAAATGTCTTAGATTTGGCAGGCCAGACAAGTCTGTTGCCGTTGTTTCTATTATGTTCCTATGTAAAATGGATTTCTCAGACAGACTACATGTTTTGAGGGACAAAAATCCTTATATTCTTCTCCTGCGGAAACCTTTAAAAATTGAAGGCAGACAGAGAGACACAGAGAGAAATTGGGGGTTTGGAGGAGAGAGAGACAGAGAGAGAGAGAGAGAGAGAGAGAGAGAGAGAGAGAGAGAGAGAGAGAGAGAGAGAGAGAGAGAGAGAGAGAGAGAGAGAGAGAGAGAGAGAGAGGAGAGAGAGAGAGAGAGAGAGAGAGAGAGAGAGAGAGAGAGAGAGAGAGAGAGAGAGAGAGAGGAGAGAGAGAGAGAGGAGGAAGACGAGAGGAGAGAGAGAGAGAGGAGGAAGACGAGAGGAGAGAGAGAGAGAGGAGGAAGACGAGAGGGGGAGAGGGGCAGAGGGGGAGAGGGGGAGAGAAAATGTTTTTAAACAGTTGATTTTTTTGAGATGTTGTTTAGTTTAAAATAGATCATTGTATGCAGTCAGGCCACATTTTTAGAAGTGAATTTATTTAACTAACCCTCCATTAGATCTAGTTTTATGGTGGTTCTATCTCCCCAGTCAATTTCTCCAATCCCGTCTTCTCAGTTTTAGGCAAGCACCAACTCTGTTTTTTCTCAAAATTTCATGTAAAACCAAATGTCAAATATATGATGTTTCACCTCAGTTACCGTAGGTATCCATTATTTGTACCTTTTCATTGCTGACTAATACTCCAATATATAGGTACTGTAACTTTAAAAAATAATTTTCCACATGAAAGGCATTTGGCTTGTTTCCAAATTTTGAGATTAAGACATTCACATACAAGTCTTGGGGTAAATATCAGTTCTCATTTTTTTGGGGTAAAATATTTAAGAATGGAACTTGTGTGCTTGGTGCTGTTTGTATTTACTTTTTTTTCAAGAAACAGAAATTGTTTCTAAAATGACTACCAGTTTAAATTTCTTTCAGCAACGTAGGAGGGCTTCCAATTTTCCTTGTCAACACTTAGTACATGGATTTTGATTATTGGTACCAAGAAGGTATAAAATAATATGTCACAGTGGATTTGATTTGCCTGATGATTTAATATTGAACATTTTTTCAATGTGCTTATTGGCCATGTGTATGTTATCTCTGGAGAGAGGTTTGTGTATATAATTTCTTTCCTCTCATTTTAATATGTTTTGGATATAAAATTTTTTATGAAACACATATTTGAGAATACTTTCTTTGATTTATGTTTTAATGTGACAGGTGTCTGAGAAGTAGAATAAGACAATTGTGAGGAAGGTCAATTTATTAATTTTTCTATCCTATGGTCATGTTTAAGAAATCTTTGCTTACTAATTAGTTTACTAATGTTATAGACATTTCATCATGTTTCCACTGGAAGTTTTGTAATTTTGTCATATTTGGGGCCTGTGATCCATTTTTTTCTAGTCCCAGGGCTTGAACTCAGGGCCTGGGCACTGTCCCTGAGCTTCTTCTGCTCAAGGCTACTTTTCCAGTTCTGGCCTTTTCTGAGTAGTTATTGGATAAAAGTCGTTTGGACTTTCCTGTTTGGGATGGCTTGGAACCATGATCCTCAGAGCTCAGTCTTCTGAGTAGCTAGAATTATTGGGCTAAGCCACTGGTACCCAGCCCTTGGACCATTCCGAATGAGTTTTGGGTATGGGGAAAGGTTCTTAGATTGTTATCACCATTACTATTGTTTTTGTACAAGAAAATGCAATTATTTCCAAATCATTCATTGAAAAAGAAGAAAAATGCAAGCCCTTTCCTTATCGAATTTCTTTAACTCTGCCCCAAATCTAGTGGCCTTATATGTAAGAATATAGTTCTACATTTTCACATTTCCATTATTTGTCTATCCTTATGTCAGGTAGGCTGCCGAGAGACCCTTAATTTACAATTATTTTTGAAACTGGATAGTGAATTTGACATTCTTTTTTTTTCAAATCAAGAAAAATTATTATTATCTGGATACTATTGCTTCCATTATAGAGAAGTTTGATTTCTCCTTCTTGAAGAAAGGATCACCCTTACCTTTATATCCTATAAAAATGTTTGACACTTTATGTTGTCTATCTGCATCAATGAGCACCTATTACAAAACAAAGCGTCTCATGAAAACATCTTAAAAGAGCAACCAGTGTCTTTAGCTGACAATTTTATGGCTCAGCCATTTGGTATGTTCCTACCTGACCAGTGCTTCTCCTAGCCTCCTGTTTGTGGTCAGCCAGTCACCGGCAGTCTTCTTTCTGGAGGTTAGATGGACGTCAGCTAAGGCAGAGGAGTTAGGGATGGAAGGACTGGACCAGGTGTTTATCATCCATCAGGCTAGCTAGGAGCTTGTTCCTATGGCAACAGGATGCCCACTAGCAAAAGAGACTTTTCAAGCCTCTGCTTGTGTCTCCTTTGCTAGCATCCTGTTGGTCAAAGCAAAGGACAAGCCCCAAACCAGACAGAGTCAGTTTACGAGACCGCCGGAGGGTTTCATGAACTAATTGAAAGTGTTAATGTGGTCAATCACTCCAGTTTCCAATGACCTCAAGCAGTTGCTTTGAATGTCAAGATAGCAAAGTTCGTAAGTATGAGTCATACCAAGCAGGAACACATCAGCTGTCTCAAGTAATAATTCTTGGTAATTGGCACTTAGTCCGACACAGATTGCTAATCTGTAGATATCAACATCTCACGTGACGGCTAATCTGAGTAACTGAAAAGGTAGGACATGAAGTAGTGCTTTACCACTTAGAACTGCAAAATTCTGAAGAAAAAAATAACCCCAAAATACACTTAAACAGCCATTAAAATATTCTAAACACAAAATTCTAAAACAACAAAGTCATTTAATATGATTGACCTTTAAAATGGATAATCATATGAATGTTAGTAGTATATCTGGTATTATTATAAAAATTGTACCTTGGAACTATACTAACAGAATAGTCTTCTTTCTATGAAAATGTATAACCATCCGGAAGATACAGTTCTTGTGTGCAAATAAAACACACAAATGACTTTTCTTTTTCTGAAAAGAGAAAATACAAATGGTTATCATGGTTTTGGTTAAAGGAAAAGCTCTATTTCCAAATTTGTGAAAAATCATCATTATTTTTGCTTTTAGCCAGTATATATGGCTCAGATGGTATACTTTAGCGACCAGAAAGCCAACCACTATTCATGTATCTATTGGAAGAAAAAAAATAACTGAGAAAATAGTTTCACAAATATAAATCATTTGTGTGCTGGAATTAAACTGAGTTAGTATTTATTTTAGGATTTGTAGCTGATATCTGGTGTAATCTGAAATGATGATAGACCTTTTAACTAAACTAACCAATTAACTCAATTCATGCAGACAATGCAAACCAGCTCTCTGTTTTTCTATTTGATATGACACCTTTGATAGTGCAAACAATGATTAGTTGTCATCCCAGCTAAGGTTGGAATGGTAAGTATGGAATTTGAGTTGGTATATTTAAGTAAAAATCACTTTAGGTACTTAATGAGAGACTCCTAGTGCTGTTAGGGCTATTACTGGTGGAAAACCCTCTGAGGAAGTACAGGGGCTTTCTGGGTCTGCACACTTGCTTTCTAGCAGGTTGGTGATTTAAGTGAACCACCTGCAGGCATGGAAGTTTGTTAAAATTTGTGTATGAAGAAGAAAGGGTAATTCCTGACAGGAATGAGTTGCTTCTTTAATTAAATTAGCAACAGAAAATTTTACTAGCTTTAATTAGTGTAAAATAAGCCACAGAAATGAAGATAGTGATTACAGCATGCTAATCTGATTAGAATTAAATATGCATTGTTAGGAAGATTTGGTAATGGAATATCACCAGCCTAAGGCTAGAAAGATACAGGGTCCTGTCCTAGAGACAAGGAGAAGATGGCTGCAATTGGTGTGCCCACCTGGAGTTGCTAGTGACTTGTCAAAGTGTTTGAGAGAGATTAAGCTTGATAAATAGCATAAAGGGTATGGGTCATTACTGACTTGATAAGAGCTCTCTTTGTAAGTGGGAGACATTAAAATACATGGCCACCCACAAAGAAGGGCCTAAATTGAACTTTCAGTGCTTTGTCTGGCAGAACAAGATTCCTGCCAGTAAGTCTCAGCTTCTAGAAAGCTCAGTCTTATGGAAAGTCTGCAGAATGTAAAGATTGTAAGATGTCTGCATCTTTTTTCCCCCTTCCTGACCCACACAATGAAAGCAGTGCCCATTGGAGATACTTGACAAACGATAGCCTTATGTCTCGGGTATTGAGAGAAGTAAGTGCTGTTTTAGGCAATTTGATGCAATTCTAGTCATATCAGTAAATTTCTATGCAAATCCCCTCCAGTGTTCAGTGGCTTGGATTCACCTAGCATAAAATTACTTTTAGTGGATGGTATAGATGAATGGAAACTGTTCATTGTTTTTCCATTAGAACTCAGCTCTCCTCCATTTCCTGGTTTGTAAAATTTTCAGTCACCTCAAAGGCTGAATGGTAAAACAGGTAATCTGTCTCTGTCAGTCTATGTGCGTTCTCTGTGTCTATACTGTGCATTGCTTTAATATTTAAATAATATTTAGACAGTCATTAACTAACAGAAAATATCAGGAAATGTCACTAGAAAATCCAAACCAAAGATTTTAGGAGACAATTTTAAATTAAATAAAACAGTATCACTTATATTAATTCAGGCCTCTAGTATTTGGCATTACCTATTTTAAATTTTTATCCCTTCAATATGAGCTTAATGTTAATATGGATTTTCTTTCAATTTTGCAAACGTCAAAAAACTCACTTTAAATGTCCAATATTATAACTGAGGGTTTATGGCTACTTCAAATCAAATCATTTTTAAAAATAGACATTTTATTGTCAATTTGATGGCACAGATTTCAGCCACAATTGTGTCACCCTGCCAATTGAAATGATTTAGTTCAAAATAAAGCTTTAGTCACTATAGATTTTTCATTAAAAATACTGAGAAAAAATTTCTTCTGGCACTTAAGGCTAGATACACTGAAAATGAGGGTGAACAATTGCTGAAAGATATTTGGATTAATTTTACTCCTTCAATCATTTTTATGTGTCTAATTCATTAATTATGAGTTCTAATATATAATTTAGGATCCTCAAAAAGCATTATAGGAAATTCAAATTCCGATGAACTGCCATGTGTAGGGTAAAAAAAAATACATCTTTTTTTCAGTCAAAGAAAACTTGTTCTGTCATGTGTGTTTGCTGTTTAAATACCCTATATGATTCAGTCAATAGTCAGGTTCCTTGTCTTCCTTAGATTTTATTTAGAGAGACATGCTGTTAATGCACAATGAAAACTTAAAAGACATAAAAAAAAACTCAGCAGAACATTGAAACTTGGTTTAAGGTCACAGTTTGTTTTCTTCCTCCCTCCTTTTCCCCTTCTGTTTCTAGTGGTAGGCAGGGATTGAACTCTTGGCCTCACACTTGTGAGGTAAATTCTCTGCCTTTGGACTCACCACCCCAGTACTTTCAGTTTGCTTTTCAGATATCATCTCATATTTTGCCAAGGTCAACCTTGAGCCACAGTTCTTCTATCTCTGCTTTTGTGCCAAGTAGCTGGGGTCATAGAAATTTACTCCAAACCCAGTGTGGACTTCTCTTTTTCGCTGTCTCTTCCTTCAGTCCTTCTTAATCAGAAAGCTCCTGGGCAGGGCAGAGGAAGAGGCACTTGCCATGGAGAGAGAGGACAGGGGCATGGCACAGACGTAGTTGCTTGAGGAAGTGAAGCTTCTCTGTGTAGGGCATGTGGATGCTGAAGGCATGTGGGATAAGCAGGGTTTTTTGAACAGGCAAAGGGCTGATGAGGCCACTTGCAAGAAGGTCAAGGCTTTGGGGGACCAGCCAAACATGTGGAAGACTGAATGGGGAGGGGAAGGCCTGTGTATGGAGGAGGACTGACCATGGTCTCCTCAGGCAATTGGTGTAAACAGAATAGGGAGCAGGTACATAACTGGCAAAGAGCAATCAAGTCCATGTGGTTCTGTGGAAGCAGTATTGGTGCGTTACCTTGAAATAAAGCTGTGAAACTGAGAATGGAGTCAGGAGGGCAAGATATGGTAGAAGCCAAAGGCATGAGCATGCATCATGGGAATCAGACCTGAGCGATGTGAGGAAAGCATCTGGGCAGGGAATTAGCTAAGTGACTGGGTATAACGAAGAGAAACTCCACAGGCAGAGGAGTACTGGTGTTTTGGTGGAGCTTTTGCGAACCCACTAGGTAGACTGAGTAAATAAATAAAAGTACAATGTCGGTGAAGGAATCAAGTCTCTCCTGTTGGAAATTGAGCAAGGGAGGATACCGCAAATGAAAAAAAAATCATAGTTGCAGACTGATACTCAAGACTTCCAATATGTAAATATACGTAGACCTAGATTTGTGAAAGTAAACATGTTTAGAGGTGCCTATGTGTTGCACACTTATCTGTATAATGTGTGAACATGCACACATGTAGGTGTAAACTAGCTCTGTCAACTGATTGCTTGAGAACAATGACACCCCAGAACCCAGATTCCATCACAAATATTGGTATCTGAAATTTATGATCTAGTGAGCAAAAAACAAGTCTCGGGAGAAATGGCTGATTCTATGGATCAAGGGCATTGGAAAGTAAACACACAGCACCTAATAATGCTAAAAGCAGGCAAGTAGACAGAGAATGACAACAATGGATCATAGTAGCCAGGTCAGGAAAAATTTTAGCATCATCAAAATTATAGAAATGTTTCCTCAGAATATAATATCAATTGATTCATGTATTTAGGAAGAGAAAAATCATTTGTTGGCTATCATCATAATAATTCAGTCAGGAAACATTATCAATGGTTATTCAAACTATTGGTAGAAATCTTGATGAGGAATGGGCTATCGTCAAGTATTTCCACAAATTGTCAGAGTAACTTTCTACTGAAAAAAACTTGACAGACACCAACTAAGCTATTAAGGTGAATATTATGAAAAGAAAGAGCAAATTTGAACAACACCTGCTAATCTACCATGAAATTACGGTTTCATGATTGTGGTATTTCTGCCAAAAATATATAACCTGAAATGAAGTCATGAAGAGACATTAAAGCCAGAGGGAAGGAACTGTTTCTGAATAGCAGGTTTGTAGTTCTGAAAGTATTATTGTTATGAAAGCTAAAGAAACTCTGATCTGGCGACTGAAGGGTCAAAGAGATATGGTACCAAGTAGGTGATTGGACTCCTTGCTAAAAGGCATGTTTGTGTCCAGTTGGTGAGGGTAGTGAAATACTAATGGTAAAATTTCTAAAAACTGTTTTGATTATTATTGTATCAAGACTTTGTAGTAAATATTGATTGTAGGAACTATCTTTTAAAATACTTGGCGGGAGGGATAATAGAGCATTAAACCACAAAATCAGTTTTTGAAATTCTTCCCAAAGTGCAAAGAAAAAAATCAAAGATTTGGAAAATGTGCTACTTTCTAGAGTTGATTCTTCTAGGAACTAGTGGATAGAGGCTAAACTACTCTTGTCTTCATTTCTTCATCTCTATATGAGGGAGGTGATCCCAAGGGGATAGCCATACTAGATCCCCTAACGAGCTAGGGTCAGAAGTTTGTAAGGTGTTCAGATGCTAAGAAACATTACACTCCTGGATTAATCAAGAACAGCAGTAATACTAAATGCTTTCTAGGAGAGGAACTCTTATGGTTGCGTCCAATAAGGAGTGATCCCTGGTGGTACCAGATAGGGATAAGGTACTGTAAGAAACAAGAAAAATACAGACCAAGAAATATGGGGAAAGCAAGAAACAAAAGGATTGTATATTTCTTTAGGTTCAGCAAAAGCCAATCTGCTTGCCTGCCTGTCTGCCTGCCCATCTTCTTTCCTTCCTTCTCTCCATTCTTTATTTCCTTCCTTATCTCTATCCATTGTGAGTGTTTTCCACATTCAAGACCTTGGGGAATAGAACTAGAGACATCAATTTTTGTTATGATTACAGTCTGATTTTGCTTTAGTTGCAGCCTAACTGAAGTGGAAAGGCATGGATAAGAACAAATCTGCTTATATTACATTGCTGTTGAACCATTAGGTATTCACCTCTGCCTCTCTGATGGTGTCGATAAATCTAATCTCTTAATCAACAGTCTTCCTCCTCACCAAGCCTGAACACATTCCATCTGTTCGTAGGGTTATTTATAGACTAGATGACATACGCCCTTTTTCATTGAAAGCTATAAATTTTTACCAGGGAACAGACATGTCTTAGTCAAGTGAGCAGTTCTCTAGAGACTTTATCTGGCTAATGAGTAGGAATAAAATAGAACTCATCTCATTGATTTTTAAGTCACAAAGAAATCCTGCCTTCCTTTTCCTATCACAGGGACAACTACAATTTAACAATTTATGGATTAAATGGATAGTTTTGCTACAGTGAAATTTTGAAACACAGTATGAATTGGTTTCTCCTTAAAGGTATACATTATCATTTTAAGCTGGTAAAATTATATTCATTCATATTATTAATTAATATAATGTGTTGATAAGACAATCGGGGAATTTCTATTTATGCCAGGAAAAAACTACTCAGGGAGTTAATCCTTAAAACCCATATTATTTTCTTCATAAGGCCTTTTTGGAACAAACACAAAAGATTATAGTGTTTGAATGAAATATGGTTGCATGATTTTCCAAATAGGGTTTTTCTTAATGTTCACATTTGTTCAATAAGCCTATATAAAAAAGGATTAAAGCATCCCTTAAATAAGTGGTTCAATGGTTCTCTGTTTGAAGTATTTGCTATTATTCCGTCCCATAATGTGTCTATTGTCTTGGGAAATGCTAATTGTTAAATTGATTATAATATTCATGCTCCAAGAGGCCAGTTAAACACTGTACAATGTGCCATGTGATAGGAAAAAAATAGATTGCTATTTGATGCACTGTGATAGCAGATTCACATCTGACTCAGTTATGAAAGATAGTTTCAGTGCCTTGAGTGTTTCTTTTTAGATACGAAGAGCTCAGACCAGAGAAGAGATGTGCAAGATTTTAACTTAGTTGACTTTCAATCACTGGAGTTGCCCAATTCAATAGACACTGAGTAAGGCAAGTATATTTTATATGCTTCCAATAGATTCTGGGATTGTGAAGGTGGCTGAGAAGACCAGAGGGTATGTCTCTGAGCAGAAAGTCTTAGAAGGAAATTAGCTCTGGTTGTACCTTGGTTCACCCTGATTTCTTCATAATCTCATTCTAACAAGTAAAGATTTGGGCAAAATGAAAATTCTTTTTTGAATATGACATAGCACTGTGCCAAATTTTATGACTGGTACTTAAAAATGAGAAAAATTCACCAAATGTTCCAATGTGTTATTTTTACCACATAGTTAAGAAGGCCTTCCGATGTGCCAAGACTGTGCATATAATAGAAAACACAGGGATTAATTAATGAAGCAGTTAATTAAGACAATGTGTATCATCAGGAGTTTATACCTTAGCCTAATACTGGAAGATTGACTAAAGATAAAATTTCCAATATAATATGACCATGACTGCAGAAATAGAACTAAATGTTATGCATGCCCCTAGATTTGGTGCTGAGTTGGGGAAAATATGGCTGTAAAGAACATTGTTAGGAAAATTGTATTCATGTTAATTTGCTGAATGTGACCATTGTGTGGTAGTTACTTAGAATATCTTTGTGTATAGTGGCCTACAAGTAGAAGTTTTGGGGTCTTATTGTTTCAACTTACTTTCTAATAATTCCAAAAGTGTCTGCATGAGTGTGTGTGTGAGAGCTGAGACAGAAAAAGGTAACAAAGTGCTTACAATTACTGCAAATAATTTTTGTGTATTCTTTTATTTTAGAATTTGTGGAAGTTTGATGTTTCTCTAGTTGGAATGGGAAAGCAGTAAGTAGGATTATAGCGCTAACACAGTACGATGCAAATATAGGGTAAGTATGTGAGAGCATTACATTGGCAAATCCAATCAAAAGAGTGTTTGTTTGTTTTTTTTTCTGATCTTATGACTTGAGTCCCAAGAAATGAGAGATACTTGTGATAAAAGACCAGGAAGTCTAGGCACTAATCATACTTCCAATGGCTAAGCAAGAGTCACCTCTTGCAAGAATATTACCTCTTATCTTTGTTAGTTTAAGTCAATAGGAGAGAAGGAAGTAGAGGGTCACACAGCTAGTAGCAGAATCAAGAAGTAAAAACAGCAGTTTTACTCTATAGTCTCTGTAGAGCCAAAGTGACTCCATCTTAGAACCAAGTGGCCATCTTAACTACCAGATGGCCGGCACTTTCCTGGAAAAGTCACAAGAAGGCATCTGTCCCTTGACTAACCCCCTTGACTAACCCACCAAGGAGGAAACTATCTCAGTTTGATTTTGAAATGCAGCTTGATTTTGAAACTTGAATTGTGAACTAATCAGAATGTGCCAACTATGTTGTTAGGTTCAAAACCTAAATGTCAACCAGTTATGTGGATGTTAAGTTTGAATTCCCCTAGACGTGTTTACCTAGCATTATAAAAGTTGCTGTAAAACTGAGCTCAGGGCCTCTTAACGTCACCAGGCAACCGACTATGCAGAGGACTGAGCTCGAGCTTGCAATAAAGGACTCTCATGTGCTTACACCAGATTCGGCTCTTTGGTGGTCTTTGGGGATCCCCATTTCTGGGCACAACACCTTCAGTATTTCCCTCAACTATCTTGCTTATTATGTTAGAATATTTTCTTCCTTTTCCTTTCAAAAGGAAGTTTCATTTAGAATAACATGTCCAAAGAAGCTCCAGTGTGATCCCATAGCCTATGAATGTAAGATCCAAATTTAAACATTGCTAATCTGATCACTTCTGCAGGCCAAAATATTCTGATGATTAAAAATGCTGCATGACAGTCATTGACTTTGAAGACCTTTAGGGAAATTAGACTTACCATACTAAAACTTGGATTGTTAAAAATATTCTACATTTTAATACATGTAAAGCATATACAGATGCATGAATGAAATAGAAACCATCTTATTAAGTAGTGAGCCTGATTATAAAAGTAAAAGGGTAATATGAGAATACTGGTACACACCTGTAATCTCAGCACTTGAGAGACAAAAGTCAAAAAATGAAGAGTTCAAGGCCAGTCTACATTGCTTAGTGTGTGTGTGTGTGTGTGTGTGTGTGTGTGTGTGTGTGTGACAGAGAGACAGAGAGACAAAGACAAAGAAATTAAGACAGAGATAGAGAAAAACAGAGAGTAGTATTTAGCAAGCTTTGTTCTTTGTCCAGATTGTTCCTCTCAAGGAATAATGAGTCCTATAAAATGATACCAGATCCAGCTGAGGTGTGATAAGACTGTCCATGTTTTAGATTATAGGTAAATATGTGGGTGTGAGAGTGGGTGTGTATTAGATGATATTAAAAGTAAGGGCACAAATATTTTCTTTTAAGATTAATAAAAAGAAGCCAAGGGATAATCAGTTAGACAAAGATATGATATTTTGTGGAACATTCTGAACATTGAAGTACCCTCAGAAGAATTCTCTTTAGATGTATTTTCTGGGGAGAGGGAAATGGGACAAAAACATGAGAAGGGTTATCAATGTGTGAGAAGTAATGTACCTACTATCTGGCAGATGTAACTGTAACCCCTCTATACATTACAATAAAAATAATAAAAAAATATTAGGGAAAATGGAAAAAAAAGAAGATCATGGAGGAGGAGGGAGGTGAGACTTGTGGCTGAAAATCACAGTAATCTGGATTTTGCAATTTGGGGCAAAGCAGCTTTAATTTTATCCCTCTGCTACTTGTTTCTTTTCCCTGTAAATATTCAGTCTTCAAAGTGGAACCTGCAAGGCTGTGTTTGGCTCATAGCCTTGTGGGAAATGCCATTCAGTTGAATAATCACAACAAATCTTTGAGCTCCAGCCTGTTTTCTGCACTCCTTCATTTCAGCCTAGTAGCATCAGAGATCTTAAATGAGCCATATAGATGCACAATAGCTTAAACCTCAAGTTTAAGTTCTTTGTGAAGTGTTACTTTTAGTTTTTTTTTTAAATTAAAGTTGTACTATGTGCATTATGCACTTTTGTAAACACTTTTTGAGAGGAGGAATTCAGTGTGAAAAATTCTAGAATCTGAATGATTGAAATAACAATTCAAAGACTATCTTCTCAAAAATCACAATTTTATACTTATTTTACTTTTTATATGAAAGGAACCCATGGGCATTTCCTCATTATCAAGTCTATCAAAAGACTAATAATGAGGTATGTAAACGACAACAGCTATGAACTAGCCCTTGTTATAATCCTTTACTTGTATGTGTGCACGGGTGTGTGTGTGCACACATATGCATGCAGGCACCAGTGCCAGTGCTTGAATTCAGGATTTTGTGCTCTGCTTGGCCTTTTCACCTCTATTTTCTAGGCTTTTTTCTAATTTATTGGAAATATGAATCTCACAGACTTCCTCCCAAACAGCCCTCCCTCCCTTGGCTCCAGCTAGGTTCAAACGAGGATCCTAAATCTCAGCCTCCTGAGTAGCTAGGATTACAGGCCTGAGCCATCAGCATCTGGTAATCACTTATATGTTTATTTATGCTTGGAAATATTTCATGCCCTCAGTTCTGAGATGTGCTAGGGCCTCAACCATGAAGGAAAGGGATGAAGAGATGGTATAGGCAAATCCAGGTAAAGGTATTCTCCTTTGCAGAACTGTTCTCTACATGGGGGAAGCTGGTGTTTTAATTTAATAGATCAAGGGAGCAGTGGCAATAACAGCCCCAAAGATGGCAAGGTCTTCTGGGTCGCAATTCTATCTGTGGAAAGTCACCGAATGAGCTCAGGTACAGTTAGGGGCTGAGATCATCTAAATTTCAAGAACATATAGGAAGTTTCATCCTTGTGTGTGTATATGTGTGCTTGTCCTGGGGCTTGAACTCAAGGACCTGGGCACTGTCCTTGAGATGTTTTTATTCAAGGCCAGTGTTCTACCACTTGAGCCAAGCACCACTTCTGGCTTTTTCTCAGAAGTTTATTGGAGAAAAGAGTCTCATGGATTTTCCTGCCTGGGATGTCTTCAGTGATCCTTATATCTCAGCCTTCTGAATAGCTAAGATTGTAGGCCTGAGTACAAGCACCCAGCAGGAAGTTTTATCTCAAAATAAGGTTCTAGCAGGCATTGTTAAGGTAGAGGCAATGCATCTGTGCCTTGAGGCTATAAAATTGGTTATTGCTCAGTGGGTTCAGAATCCAACCCAATGTGCAAAATTTCAGGGAAAGAAAGACTCTGCCCTCAGTGCATGAACACATGGAAAAGACTCGTACTGGGGACAATATAATTGCCCTGTTTCTAAGTCTAAATTGGACACTGGGTTATGGGTGCTGGATTTGAATAAGATAAATTCCTCTCTCCTCAGCTAGCATCATAGGATTCATTTTTCAGTGAGGATTCATTCAGGCATTTTGTTAAGCTAAATTGTCAGATAAAGAATTACTGTTACTGGGTAGAACACTAGGAACCACGGTCCAGTGGATTAGGAGTTTGTAAGGATCAATGAATTCATCTCTATCTCAGTTCCCAGAGCCCAGCATAGAATTAGCACAGCATAGATGCCATAGTTGGCATTGAGTTGGTATTTCTGAACTGAACAGCATGGTTCCTTGTATGCCTAAGTAAGTGAACAGAGCAAATCCACAACAAGAATGCCTGTCTCACATGATGAAGATGATTTTAACATGCATTCAGATGAAACAGCTAATTCTTTCACCCACTTTAGGAAGTAGCCTTTAAAAACATTGCCTTGGAGTATTTTGTTGACTCTACTCAAATGATAACATTCAGCTTCTGTGAAAGTGACAGAAGCTCCACACTCATTTCTTTTGGACCTGTGCAACAATTATCAAGAATTAAATTAAGGTGAAGTGTGCCACTTTCCATAGCTATTGTTACTGTTTCTGTATTTTCCCGAAGGCCAGAGGTATGATATTTTCTTCATCTAAAATTAGATGCTTTTATGGACTAAAATATTATGTCTTCACACTGGTAAAAGAAGTGCTCCTTTGAGCACTGATAGGCAAATATGCCCCTGACCCCATCTGCCCGATGGGTATTGTGTGTGCTCACTGCTAGGGCGCATGCTCCAGTAGGCAATAGTTCTGCCCACACCCTACAGTTCATAATGTGTTCTGAAACCAAAATTCAGAGAGCTGAATTTACTGCCCAAGTCAAACACTTGCAATTATGTACATTCTAAGATCTTATTTCCAAATTACCTGTTTATTTGTCTGTTTATAGCACTGACCTCTCATCAGTCCACCGAAGACTTGTTTTTTATTAATTTTTTAAAATAATTTTTATTGTGATTAATAGAAGGGTTACATTATATTCACCAGATAGAAGGTTCATTACAATCTTCACAAACCCTTTCTCATGACATGGTCCCCATTTCCCTTCCACCCTCCCCCCACTTATCTTGATTTTCCCCTTCCCTATCCAATTTCAAATAACCAATTCAACACATGTAAAATATATCAGATAACAAGGTGAAATATTGTAACAATGTGAGATAACCAAGGGATGGCAAAAGAGATGAGAGATAACATAGTACATTAAGGACAACAGTCACTCGTTATATGGCTTTTGTTTCCTTATCCTTTGCTCTCTAACCAATAGATTTGCTTGATTTGTGCATTGTTTCCCTCTTTGTGACAGTTTTAATGGTGAAATAATTAAGTCCACTATTAATTGATATAATAATGACCTAGCTAGATACCTAAGTGCTCTTCAGAAAAGCAAGTTTTCAGAAAAATTAAACTGTATAAAGAATAGTTCAAAATAAAAACATTAGCCAGATAGCCAAATGTCTTATCATTTCTACATTTGTAACACGCTGTGGAGAATTCCTCCAGAGACATCTTGGAAAGCGCCACGCTCCTCTGAAGTTGCCTTCTCCCATGTATACACTTGAAAATGCTCCACCTGTCATTCTATAGAAGTGGGAAGAGTAATGCTGTCTTTCCAGAAATACTAAACAAGTTACTCTTTTTGTTAAATTGAATTTGTTTTCTGATTTTTTTCTTACTTTTAGTTTCTTTATTGTGAAGGTGATGAGCAGGAGGGTCATAGTTTCATAAATAAGGCTATGAGTACTTTTTAGTTAAAAGATATTATTAACACTGATTTTTTTACATCATATTCAAGTGTTCAAGAATGAAATCTCTAGATGCAATCATTGGCACATAAATTTAAGAACAAAATTAAAATTAAGGTGAGAGCTTGTACGTCATAGATACATATAGATCTATATAGCATATCAATATGTTTATGGAAAATCTATCCCATCATAGATTTATATGTCCATGTAGTTATATTTATATCTTCAAGATCATGTCAATGACCTTGAGTGCATGAGCACTGAGTCATCGCTCTTATACTATTTGGATCTAATATCCACATATCAAGGAGACCATGCGTCTTTTGTTCCTTGGGTCTTGGCTTACCTCACTCAACATGATTTGCTTTAGTTCCATCCACTTCCCAGAAAATGCCATTATGTACATTTGTTTTTAAAGTTACCCATTCCCTCATTTTCTCCTGCTTTACCCTCCTTTCTCCCCTCCCTCTTGAGTTGTAAAGTTCATTTCCAACATAGCATCAATTTTTCATTTGTTCATCCTTTGACCTGCTGCTTCTGTGATTTCCTTTCCATGTCCTGTATGTAGTTATTTCTTTTTTTCTGTTTTAGTTTTCTGTCTTATAGAATTTTAAATTAAATTTATTACAAGTGATTTGTTATGACACTCTCTCTTACAATGCTACCACATTTGCATTTATATAAGAGCAGTATCCTCAATGGAATCTCTAGATCTGATGGTCAATTAATTAACATGACCATAAAGCCCATTATTGATACCAGCAAATAGAAGTTGAAGAATTATCAAATTTTATCACTATATGGATCTAGGCCCACAAAGTTGCCAATGTATATATCTTTGTTTATCTTTTTCTGGAGATCATATTATATAAATAATGGAATATTCTGAAAACAATAGCTGCTTTATTTAAAGTCCTATTTTATCTAATAACATAACCACTAATTATTATTGTTTGGCATCCATTATTGATAGGTATCCATTTCTCTCCTTAGAGAGGAAAGTTACATTTCTCCTTAGGGTTGAGCTTAATTTCATATCTTAAACATGCATCAAGGACTTTAAAAAAGCCATGCCTATTTTTTACTGGTACTGCAACTGAAACCCTGTTTCAATTCTATATGCCTGTTGAGTTATCACATTGACTTAAATTGTCATTTGAAGTATATTTTATGTATAGTCATTTAGTGTTTTAGTCAGTACAATTTAACCACTATTTAAAAAAAACAGTTTAGTTGGAAAGCACACTATACTGAATCACTTCTCGTTAAAAATTAATGACCAATGAGGTCTGATCAGTCAGTTTCAGTCATTTCAATGAAAATTCTATTTCTTATTATATACCACACTGAATTCAGGTAAAAGTCAATTAAACAACACCATAATTCTGCTAATGAGCTTATCATAGATTATTGTACAAGGAAAGACATATACAAAATTGCAGTTTATGCCTTTAAAATTCATAGTGTATAAATCCACAGATTCAACATTAAGTGTAAAAATGATTGTAAAGATATATAAAGATCATTACCTACTGTTTTCTAGTCTCTAGTCTGACTAATTCATATTAATAACAGAGTGAGCATTTTGAATGACAAGGCTATCAGTAAAGACTGCACATAAAATAATGGTGGTGTATCAGGAGGATTGTAAAGGCTGATGTTGCATTTGCAAACTGTCCAATATGAATGTTAATCTTTAAGAAATATGTGTTATTAAACAATGTAAATTAAAATACAGATTAAAATCATCTGATTATTCCAAGAGTAAATGCTCTAGAGGCATCAAATTGACCCTGAAAAGAATTATTACCCACTTGAAACTTTTTAATTTCTCAAATGGTTCTAATAAATTATTTGCCACTTGTTAGCTTTTGAAAAACAAGAGTAATGCTATTTGTTCATGAAAAAATATATATAGCTAGAGCTAAGTGAATAAAACGATAAATCGATTCCTTTTCTCGCAATCTGTCTTACCTTCCCAACCTAGCTTCATGGTTTAACAATTATGCAGTACTATGTATCAGAAGATACTGTGCTGCCAGATTATGACTTCAAAATGTTTGTATATTCAGGTGAAAATTCTTTGAGCTGATCACACAGAACTAGAATTCTGAGAACCATATGTACCAAAAACATCAAAGGAGAAGGCATATGATAGCCTGCCATCATGAAAGACACTTAGGTAGTAAAGGAAAGCCAACCCCTCAAAGCTTAACATTTTGGGAAAACAAATCTATTCATTAGGGTGGGGCAGGAGCTTTAAGAACATAAAATATCTGCAGACCTTGGCTTCATTTCTATGTCAACATTTTGTAACAATAATACATTTTAACATTTTGTGAATACAATCTGAAGTTTCTATTTATTTGATATGCCATAACAATTGAAATTAACATCACCCACAGACTCGGAGGACATGAGTCTGTCTACAGTGTATATATTAAAAGAGAAATGTGTAACTATGTGTGTATAAACAGTTTTAAGTGTTTTTTTAAATTGTATTTTATTGTCTGGTGATAGAGAGGTTATGGCTACAATCGTCAGGTAGTGGATACATTACTTCTTGAACATTGCTAAGATGGCCATTCTACTACATAGTTCTCTCTCTCCCTCTCTTTCTCTCTCTCTCTCTCTCCCCCCTCCCTCTCGCCACTCGTGAGCTTTGAACTCAGGAACTGGGAACTGTCCTTGGGCTTTCTCAAGGCAAATGCTCTACATGTAGCTAATGAGCTACAGCACCAGTTTTGGCCTTTTCTGTGTATGTGATATCAAGGAATTGAACCCAAGTCTTCATGCATGTTAAGCAAGCACTCTGCCACTAGGCCACATTCCTGGCCCCCAATCTTTCTCTCTTATGTTGCATTTTTCACCATTCCCCCTCAATTCCATCTGAAAATAAGAGAATGGAATTAGGGGATCTGAGGAGTGTGTGTGTGTGTGTGTGTGTGTGTGTGTGTGTGTGTGTGTGTGTGTGAGAGAGAGAGAGAGAGAGAGAGAGAGAGAGAGAGAGAGAGAGAGAGAGACAGAGACAGAGACAGAGACAGTGACAGAGACAGACAGAGAGAGACAGAGACAGAGACAGAGACAGAGATAGGTTTAGTGTACACACTGAGAGCAAAGTGTCAGAGTTTCTGAGTTCTTTCTTTTTTAGATGTTTGTGTCATTTTAAACATTGGAATATAATCTGGCCCAGTATGAATATACTCTGGCCCAGTCTATGTTTTGCCAGTCCTGGGCTTGAGCTCAGGGCCTGAGCCCTGTCCTTGGACTTTCTCAAGCAGCTCTACCACTTGAGCCTCAGCACCACTTCTGGCATTTTTTTTTCAATGCATCAGTACCGAGGAATCGAACCCGGGTCTTTGTGCATACTAGGCAAGCACTCTACCACTAGGACAAATTCCTGGGTCCCTGACAAATATTTTTAGGGATTTTTTTCCATAGTTCTGAGCACTCTCATTCTACTATTGCAATTTCTAAAATCACTAATTGGTTGACTATCTATGAATGGTTGATACTTTCCTTACTCTCTTAGTGACAGACTATGATGCATTTAATACCCTTTTGTGCTAGCTTTCCTGCAGTTTTTCTTTGTTCATCTCAAGATGAACACACATTTGTAACTAGCTCCCAACAGTTTTCAAAGTTTTTCATGTACATTCACTCCTCTTGCTTTCCCAGATCTGGAATAGCTGCTTTGTACCATATGTTGATTCTGCATAGTATTTAGGCAAAAGACCATGAAATAGAAATATAAAATTAACTCAGGGAGATAATGGCCAGACCTGAAGCTCTTAGCTGACTATGTAGTTTAGTGTTCCATGCAAATTGTACAAGTTGAATTCTGTGAAATGGAGTCAAATGCCTTATCAAAAAAAATAATGATCTATCCTTACAAATATACCAGCTTTATTTAGAAAAGTAGATAATTTGGTCAAGATACAGTTTTATCTTTAATTTTAGTGCATTTAGATCAAGAATCTGTTTTATTCATACAGAAATAAGTTTATTTAACCATGTTCTGAAAGTGAGACTACTTAGTAATACCATCAGAATCTTATCTTTTTTACTTTTTTATTAAAGATTTCATTAACACTGATTTTTTTTACATCATACTTCAAATGACATGCTTAACAAACACGTATTCAAGAATGGAATCTCTATGTGAAAGCACATAAATTTAAGGACAAAATTAGATTTAAGCTGACAGTTTGTATGTCATAGATACATATCGATCTATATAATCTTCATTTCAAAGTCTATTTACTTCTGATATGACAAAATTGTCTGATGTGGATTCAATACTGCATTTACAACATCATTCAAAAATTTTCAGTTTGAAGTTCTTGCTTCATATGAGTATTATTTTTTTCTCTCTTTTTGCTTTATGGGATAATCATATGAGTATTATTAACTTAAAAGATGGATGTATGGAAAAGGCAGCAGTGAATGAACATAATCATATTATTCAATGCACATATGGTGAAAGGTGGGTGGAGAGGTGAGAAACACGGAATGGTTGACTCAGAACATGGTGCACTACACACAAAGATGGACATGTTAAATTGCAGCTCCTTTTAGCAATCACTTGTAAGTAAGAATTTAAAAGGAATAAAAAAGCCTTCTGAAAATCCAAGCTGCTAAATGACAATCTAAATTATTTGAAGTATATCTGAAAATTTTCTGCCTTTTGAAACACGGTGATGACTTCAAAATTCTTCTTCTTTTAGTATTAATTCTGTGATGTAAATTCTGGAACCCCACAAATTGGATTTAATGGTTATTACCACATTCACAGCACTATTCACCTCTTTGATTAGTTCCTGTGCTTAAATAATCATGCTTCCTGTTCCTTCAGCCATTCAGGGCAGTTTCTCTGAAGTTTAAATGAAATGACTTTTGAAAGAGAACTTCCAAGACCCACAGATTCCCCATCTCTGTAGAAATTCCTTCTCAGAGGAGATAAGTGAGCTCAACAGAAAAGATAAGGAAATGGCACTGGGTGTGTCGGGCATACACCTACAGGCACATGAGGAGAACTGGTGAAGTTAAGTCTTGCTGCTGCTCCCCATGTGGCTTGTGGGAATAAATCACATCTTTCTTTGGTCCATTTCACCTGTCAGTGAAAAGGGGCATAATAGTTTTATCCTAGTGTCTGATAAGTTATTTTTTAAGTTTTATATAATGAACTGTATTCATTTTGAAGTAAGTCCATTTTATTAACAAAAGATACAGTCTCATTGAAAGACCCTTTCTTGTGAAGAGTGTCTCAGGGACACTGTCTGTTCTCTTTTGCCTTTATACCTCTTTTAAAACAGATAAACTCATATCATCCCAAAGGTCAGTGTGCTAACTAAGCGAGATTGATAAACTCTTCACATTTCAAACTATTTTTATAAAGATCATGCTTCGGTCCAGGTCCTAATGCAAATACAATGTAGTCAAGAAGAAACTCTTGGATTTCCTGCTGGTAGTTCATAATATTTGTATTCTAGAACTTGATTACTGAATAAATAATACTGAGAAATAAGAGTTTTGGTATAGATATGTCTCCCTATATATCTACATTTATATCTATATCTATATATCTGAGAGCCGGATGAGATATGTCTATGTTAATTCTATCTATCTATTATCTATAAGATATAGACATACACACACACACACACACACATATATATATATATATATATATATATATATATATATACATCACCTGACTCTCAAATATTTTTATAGCCACAGTCATTGCTTCAGTGTCTACTTCACCTGTAGGTTATGGTGATGAACACGAGTAATTAGATTTATCATATCTGAATTTTTAACGTATCTGGTCATTCTTTTCTTCCTCTTATCTCTCACCTAATACTGACAATCTAAGAGTGAATGACTAATATTAAAAAATAAGCATTGAAAAAATCAATCTTAGTTATAATTCACAGAGCAATTATTTTTAAGGGAAGCAAAGACCAGAATAAGGACTAGAGTCAGATTTGGTCACTCACTTAAAATCACAATTTCTTCATATCTTTAGTAGTTTGTATTGTAGTTTACTTACTATATTACTTGTTTAAAAATAAGCAGATTATCAAAGTATACTAAGTATAATCAATAGGGCATAATTGTTAATTGTGTGCCTTCAAGTGCATTTATATGTCCCATGTAGAGTCAAGCCCTGAGATAAACAGTTCACATGCATTGTTCCATAGAATATGTTCAACACTTGTATCAGTAGACTACTGTTAGTATTGTCTTTGTTTTGGCAGTCATGAGGTTTGAACCCATGGCCTGGTTTTTTTGCTCAAGGCTAGTGCTCTACCACTTGGCACCACAGCTCCAGTCACAGTTTTCTGGTGGTTAATTAAAAATAAGAGTCTCACAAATATTTCTATCCAGGCTGTCTTTGAACTTTTATCCTGAGTAGGTAAGGATTATATGTGGGAGCTTTCAGCACCTAAATATTTTCATTTTGTAAGTGAATTATGGATATTAAAAATTACTTCCAAGATCCCAGCAATAGTAATTATGGTAACAACAGGATTCAAAATTGGGTTTGTAACCAACAGCAAGCCTGTATTCACTCTTCATTATTTTGCTGACCAATATTCTAAGTGATAGAATGCACTCTTTATTATATATCTTTCATATTAATATCTGCAGATTAAAAATGGAATTCATTCACAAATTGGATTTTTTTCACTTAAAAATGATCAATATATTTTGTAAAATTTATTGCCTCAATGTATGAGGAAGGGTAGGAAGGAAAGCAGATATCAATTCTGTGGAAAGGATATAAATGAGGAAAACAAATGTCAAGATGCCCTAGGATTAATTATTAATTATGCTGTCTAAATATTGGTTCCATGTTCTATTGTTCATCCTTGAAGTATAAGCTAGACTTTTTTTTAAAAAATGAATTTGTGTTTTCATTTAACTGCCACAGGCATATTGTAAGAACTTCAATAATTAAGAACAAATACTACTTTCTATGTCCTTCTCCCTAATCCCTGATTTTCCTGTTCAAAATCAAACACATTCAGTTCCTTAGCTTATGTCACAGGTGCAAATCTGGCTTCAAAGATCATCCAGTCTCATGACTAGTTACATGGAAAGAAATAAAAGGTTCATTATCAGCATTATGTTGTTCAATAAGAAAAAGAAGTAGAGAATATCATTGGTATGTTCTTCACTGAATTGTGTTTTTGTAATAATTATGAATTCCATTTGTCTGTTATGAAAGATACACGGAATAACATTTTTTTTCTTTTCTATAAAGCACAATTTAGCTGGCTTACTTATTATTGTTATTTATTTGGTTAGAAACCATAATACACCTCTCAACTCATTATAGGTATTACTTAGATTAAAATAAATTGTCATAAGGGCTTAAGTGACTAATAATATGATCATTTAAAAAATTACATAGAGGGGCCAGGAGTTTGGCCTACTGGTAGAGTGCTTGCCTAGCATGCACGAAGACCCAGGTTCGATTCTTTGGTACCACATACTTAGAAAAATTCAGAGGTGGTGCTGAGGCTCAAGTGGTAGAGTTCTAGCCTTGAGAAAAATCAAGGACAGTGCTCAGGCCCTGAGCTCAAGCCCAGGACTGGCAAAAAAAAAATACATAGATTTTCATGTAGCTGTGAAACCTTTACAAAATAAAGCTTTGCTAGTTTAATATATGTTTTTGATGATTTATAGAGTGCATATGACAAATTTAATTGTAATATTGCTTGTGGTACATTTAAATTTGTATTGATTTAGCAGTGTTGTAGCTGTGTCTCCAAGTGTTGTTCCTGATTGGCAATCTTGGCATCATCTAAGGAAGCTGTTGGAAATACAAATGCTTGGGTTCTACCCCAGATGGACACTGAATCAGAAATTCTAGGTGTGGACATCAGAATTCTATTGCTCTATAATGGTCAAGGACCATTGACCTTGAGGATTTTCAATAAATATGCCAAAGACAAGTAGAACACATGCAGTCTTGGGTAGATTGCAAAGTTCAGTGCAGAGATTGAAATAAGAAAGCATGGAAATTAGGCCAATTGTATGTGTTCTAATATCAGTAATTGATCCAGATGGTGAATGAGTTACTAGAGTGAAGCCCAGCCATTATCTTTCCCAAGTGGCCAAGACAAATTTCAATTCTTGAGGACAGTTCACAAAGATCAGGGAGTTATATGATGTTCAGGGTTGACAGAATTGGATGGGTTTTCTCCTGGAACGTTAGAAAGGTGAATAGTCGTTAAAGGTTCTTTTCATAAAGATAAAGATGCTCTATCAAAATCACTTACAAATTTCTTGGATAAAATTACACTTACTGTTTATGTTTCTTTTTTAGGTAGACATGAATAATCCTTGATTATCTTGGTAATAACTTTAGATGTGAATTTGAAGAATGAGATTATCAATACAATATATTGAAGAAAATCATTTCTGGTCTTTGATCCTTAATATTTTTGCTATATTTTATTAGCTTACATTAGAGTTTCAAAAGATCATTTCATTGTTTTAATTTCATACATGTTCCATCCATATCTCCCTCACTATCACTCTCTCTAACAATTTCAATGTGTCTTCTTTTTCTATTTTCATGGTTAAAAACAATCTCACATCTTTAAGTTTTTAAAAGTAAAATATTGATTACACTGTGTGATCCTTTGGCATATTAGAATTTTGAACAAGAGGGATGGAAATTGAAAGAATCTTAAAATGGAATAGTGTGTCTGGGAATTATTTCTCCCTTAACCTTAATGTCAAGAAATTGTAGTGTCTACAATATTTTCCATCTCATCTCCTTTTGGGCAACCACATGGCTCATGACTTACTCTGTCACTTCTTCATTCTGATTAGGGTACAGGGTCTTGTGCTGCTATTGTCTGAATATATCTTAACCAAGAGAACAGGTTCAAGGAATTCAGCCTTGCTTGACTGGACCCTTTTCTGTGGAAGAGTTACAATGTCTTTGGGATGTAGCTGTTGTGGGTCCAATTTCTGTGTTGTAGCTGGAAGACTAGACCTAGCCAAAATGATGTTTGAATTCTAGAAAATTCTCTAGTAAATCTATAGGACAAACTTTAAACCAACTGTCATGTTGGCTGTAGGACGATTTCACCTCAAGCACAATCAAGCACTACCCCCTTTTACAAATCCCATGATTGTAAGGGATAAATTCTGCAATGTTTCTCATTGGGTGAAAGACACATTAACACATAATGTGATTGAGGAAAATAGATCGATTTTATAGACCAGTGTATTAAATTTATGGTTCTACTCAGCTCTGTATTTCTTATCCCTTAGTTTAATAGGCAATCTGTATTGCTTATAAGGAGACAGATTTTAAAAGTGAATATCTAAAAAGTAAAGTGTTAATAACATCACTGAGAACATACTGCTTTTTATTTTTCTGTATGGTAGAAGATACTTTCTATAACTTCTATGCAATCAAACCAATATGGTCCTCTAAAGAAAATAAGTGGGGCAACAAACCATAAAGTCTCTTTTGACTACAATATTTCAAGAGACTGACTGTGCTACTACTTCGCTAATGAGGCACCTTAGCTACAGTATTTTAGTTATAATTCTGGGGTCACAATAATTTAATTTCACTGATGGAATAAGCAAACACAAACTTGACCAAACTGAAACACACATGCAGTATAGTTTTCTTTGGAAAATTGTTTCCTAAACGGTCTTATTATACAATATTACATGGAACAATATTTGAATTAACAGGAGTCAAAGCTCTGAAGAACAAGTCTTTAACATTCTTTTCCCTGAAATAGTCTCTGGTAGCCATGGCATGGAAGTAGAACAAAACTGATTCACCTAAGAATTGCACTCTTTTCTGTATACTCTGTGTACACAATTTTCAGTGCTATGGTGCCATTTCAGTGGGATAAGATGATAAGTATTTGTAAAATATTCTTTTCTTTAAAATTTGATTGCACACCTTTTCAATTAATGGTTTCCATTGGACTTCCAAGGTTCCATGTAAATCTTCACCAATGCATTTCATAGTTTCCCCTTTAAGTTCCACTTTGCATGGCCTCTTTCTCTGAATCATAAGTTATGAGGAGGCCGGGACATTTCCAAAATCAATTCCTGGCAGAAAAGAAAGGGCTTCCATGCATCAGGAAACCATTTTAAAGGTTAACAGTTTATCCAAGGGCATTAATTAACCATCTTTCATAAATAAAGGCCCAGTGCTGTCAAAAGGTAGAGTGCATGAAGAGACAATTCCAAGGCCATAGTTCCTTCACAAGAAAGAAATGAGACTTTTCACTGACAAAACCTATTAAGCACATTCACTTTCAAAGTATTATATGTAACAAATGACAAAGAGACACAGGCAATGGAAGAGCCCTTAATTCAGGGAACACAGGACAGCTTCTGTATTCTCAGATATTGTGGCCTTGTCTGAGAAAAATTCAAAGCATGCTGAAGATGGGGATATTTAAACAAATGATTGATATCAAACTAAAGATGGTTTTTGAGGCTCACTTGATATCCATTTCCTTCAGGGAGAGTGTCTGTTTATTCCTTTTACAATGGATTCCCACTATGAGATTAAAATGACATGGCCTTTGTTAACTATCCAAAAGGAATTATTAGAGAACTTCTTTTTCATAGGCTTTCATGAGACTGTTTGCCAATTAATGACAGAGCAAGGTGGAATAAAATAACATAAATTATCATAGTCACTAGAGTTATGGGATTTTCATATTTTGTTCTGCTACTGACATTTGACAAATAACATCAAGGGCAAAGAAATAAGCAGGCTGGCTTTTATTTTCACATAGGCCTTCAAGAAGAGCAAGTATTAGAAAATCATAAGGAAATGTCGGACTCATTAAAGACAATGAGCAATTTATCAGACATTTCTAAACTGTGTATGAAAAATGTATCATAGGTCGAATACAACACAGTACAAAAATCAGCTTATATAATAATCTTCAAATGATGGTTGTGTGTGCACACAGAGAGAGAGAGAGAGAGAGAGAGAGAGAGAGAGAGAGAGAGAGAGAGAGAGAGAGAGAGAGAGAGAGAGAGAATCAGATAGGAAGTAGCCCGAGTGCTAGGTTTCTGATCAAGATGTGGTTGGTTTAGAGGATTAGGATGGGGTAGACTAGAGATTTTGCTGTATTTGATCACTTATCATCCACATTCTCCTCAGTGTAAGTGGTAGCTGGTATTATATGTAAGGTATAGTACTTAATTCTGGGAAGTTTGTTATCCAAGACTAATAAAGAACATTAGAACTCAGGGAGAAAATGAGAATAAACTCATAAATAAAAAAGGGTAGGTTGGTGAGACTCATGCTAGAGTTCAAATCCATAAAAATAAAAATCCCAGAAAATGGATGATTCCCTCAAAATATTGATCAAGAGAATGGAGATACAAATACATAATGCTATAAAAGATAAAAGATCCAAACTACACATAGTCCTTTAAAAGACTGTAATAGTACTGGCAGCAATTACATTGCCAAAATGCACAAATCTGGGAAAATGTAATGTATAAGAATGATTTAAGGCTGGGAGTTTGGACTAGTGGTAGAGTGCTTGCCTAGCATGCATGAAAACCCGGGTTCGATTCCTTGGTACAACATACATAGAAAAAAAAGCCGGTGTTGAGGCTCAAGTGGTAGAGCTCTAGCCTTGAGAATGAACAAGGACAGTGCTCAGGCCCTGATCTTAAGCCCAGGACTGGCAAAAAAAAGAATGATATAAAGAGAAATAAAAAGCTCAATTCGTCCTATAACTATATATAAAATTAAATTAGTGATTCAAATAAAACAGTAGATGGTTTTATGAGGATTTCTACTATCTGTTCAAAATACAGAATGTACCTTTTTTCTTTGTTGCAAACTCTTTCAGTTGTTAGAAAAGGAGAATCCAGCACATTGTAATAGGCCATAACTGGTACAAAATGCCAGAAAGACATATAAAAGGTTCATGCAATTATCCTTAGTCCAGTGCTTTGTGGATTATAATAATAATCCTTACCTTCATGTGTGAGTTTTGACACTAAGAAGTCACTGTTCTTTTGGATACTGATTTTTTTGGTAAATATTTTAAAATTCATACTAATTTTATGATAACAAATAGCATAGTGTTAATTATCTTAAACCATCTACCACCAAATTCAGTTTGGAATAAGTTTGCTTAGGGCTCTAAATTTTACCTGGAACCCAAGCCCCAGCCTCTTCTTGAGACATATTCCATTTTCTGCATCAAAATGACTTTGGTAAAAAAATTACAGCAAATTGTGGCTATAATCAATGATTTAAAAAACATTGGATGTGAGATCCATCCTTCCTTCCTTCCTTCCTTCCTTCCTTCCTTCCTTCCTTCCTTCCTTCCTTCCTTCCTCCCTGTCGGTTATATTTATCTTGAAAATTAGTGTTTTCCTTCATTTTAGACTGGAAGACATGTTTCTCCACTCTCTACCCCTCTGTCTCTCTGTCTCTCTCTCTTCTCTTTCCTTGTTTTATGTCTCTATCTCCATTTTTTTTTCTATCTCAGTGATACTCTGGCTTGATCTCAGGAGCATTTTTACTTTGGTTGAATTATTTGTATATTCCTCCCGTTCTATTTCTTGTGCCTCATCTTAGTCCAACATGTTTTGCTGCTCAGATGGATGTGGAATAGGCTCCCCAGACTGTCTTTGAATGGAGATCCTGCAGATCTCAATCACTTGAATAGCCAGCATTACAGGTTACAATTCCATAAGTTAGGTAATATGTACAATGCATCTTTATCAATGTTGTTACATCTGTAGTATTACCCTTCTCCTTTCCCCTCTTTCATACCTACCCTCAAGTTAAGTAGAAGTAAAGGTATTTTATTGCAATTTGCAAAGCAGTTTATTGTAAAAGAAAAGAAAACAAAACAAAACAAAAAACCAAGTAAGGGAGTAGTACAATTAAGGGCCTTCTCTTCAAAGTAAGCGCAGTATTGGACTCTTGCCTTGACTCACCAGCCCAGCGAAAGCAGCAAATCAGGAAGTTGTTTTGGAAAGTGGCAGAAAGGTGAACAGCCCCATCCTTTAACAGTTACTCCAGCCAAAAAAACAACTAGTAATATCGATAAAGATTTCTTTGATATAATAGATCCATACCTGCTAGCTAAAGTGGTAGCTTCTCTGTGGTCTTAATTGCAGTGTCTCTTGTTGTGATGTCCTATTTGATCTTGAATTAGAAGTTACTATATGCAGTGTCAGCTTTCCATCACTTTAGAAGGATATAAAGTCAGACTTCGATATACACAGATTTTAAATCTTTGAATTTAGCCAATCATACATTGAACATAGCGGGGAAAACTCCTGCACCTGCGATGAATATGTGCAAATCTTTTACTCACTATTTTCCCTTAATCAATACAATGTAGCACATCTATATCTATATCTAAATATATAAACATTTCACTAGGTATTATAAGCAATCCAAATGCATTAAAGTATATGAGAAGATGTTTGTGGGTTTAGCAAATTCTATCAGAGTTTTGTATAAGATATCTGAACATTTACAGATTTTGGTCCAGTGGCTCTGGTCTAATTGTCTGTTGATACTAGGGACAATTGTTTTAACTTCACAATTATTTTTAGCCAGCCCTAAAGCAAGGACTCTTAGTCAAAACGCTGCCAGTGAGTAGGTACCCAGTGTTGATTTAAAATGGCTACAGGACATCTTTTTTTGAAAATCCTCTTTTTTCTGGTCAGCTCCAAGTCCTCGGTATTTGTGATGTCCTATAGTACTTCAAAAACAAACTTTCTGTTTATATAGCCGATTAATAGCACAGAACCTCATTTTCTGTGCTGCCTTTCCATCAATACAACCAAAGAGAACATGAAATTGGGGGATTATGGAGGGAGATTTGTCAGACATTTCTTATTGACTTGAACTGTGAGATATAAATTGAATTTGGTGCTTTTTTCTTCAACAATGTGTTAGTTGGTATCAAATAAGTTCCCGTTAGTGGATCAGACATGGATAAGGTGTTTCCATTATAACTGTGTTAGGTGTGTTAGAGTATGCTGAGATCTAGGGTAACAGCTTGCTCTCTCCTGTTAACCTGACCTCTATCTCTGGTTTCTTTATTTGAAGCTGTTGGTCTGCCAGATAGTGATGTCATCTCACATAAAACCCAGTGGCTTACAGACTGCTCAACTACTTTTGTAGATAATTTAATGGATTCAGTGGATTATCATGTGATGCTTTGCATGTTCTGATCATTATTGAATATAAAGTCTATAGGAATTGATCAATGTCTGGGATAACAGATTCAACAATGTCCATTTTATGGTCTGATTATTTCAGTGCAACCGTACTCATAGAAATAATCAAACTTTAAAAGAAAATTTCAAGCCGGGCTCTGATGCTCACTCCTGTAATCCTAGCTACTCATGAAACTGAGATCTGAAGACTATGGTTCGAAGCCAGCCTGGGCAGAAAAGTCACCATGAGACTCATCTCCAATTAACCACTCAAAAACAGGAAGTGGAGCTGTGGCTCAAGTGACAGAGTGATATTCTTGAGCACAAAGATGCGCCCAGGCCCTTAGTTCAAACCCAACTGAGAAAGAACATTCAAAATTGTATTTAGTATGCAAATATGGTAGATATAAATCTACTATCGAGATTCCTTAGTTAACCCATTGAGCCTTCTGATGCTTCCTCAGATGGGTTGTTCGAACATCCACATGGAATAAAGGATTAGCCAGAATAAAATTCAGCTGCAATTGTAGAATGACTACATCACCTTCTGTATTTTGACACTATCCTTCTATTTTTTTGTTTTAAATTGCTCTTATTAATTTAGCAACCAATCTGGTAAATTCTGAAATTGCAGTAGGGATTCTCACTGTTCAGTACTACCTTTATTTTCCTTTAATGTCTGTTAGTTAAATATGGAATTTTCATTTCCTCCCTAATTATCAAGGAGCTCTTTGCTAAATAGGCATATTCCCTTGGGACAAATGGTTAGTTTTACTTGTGTATTTTTACCTTGTTTATTGAAATGTGTTAACTACGAACTTGCGGAATTATTCACACACATTTGCATGGAGAAAAGGTGAGCTCTTAACCAGCATTAAGTAGTTACTGAGTACATCAGGCCTTTTGGGCACTGTCACAGATGTCGTCACCAATGCTCCTCTCAGACCTTCAAGAACTAAGTAAAAGAATGTGCTTTTTAAGAGGAAATCAGACTTGAGGAAGTTACATATAGCCAGGTAAATGTAGCTATGGCTCTAAATTCCATCATCATTGTGCAGAAGGCATAACATTCTCTTATCTATCCCTATATAGATTCAGTCTTGCCATTTGTAAGCATTTCTTATTATGTACACAATGCCTTGTAATTTTCCTAACTTTACTTGGCATGGAAGAGAAGACATACTGTAGCACACATTTTCCTTTCTGGGTTTAAAGATTCCATGAGAGGCAACATTCTTAATATCCCCAATAAGAAGCATTTACAGGATAAGAAGAACATCTAAAATTTAAAACAAATGCCCCTTCAGTGTGTTTACATCCAATTCATTTTAGTGATAGAGATAATAACTTGGTTAAGTTAAATGTCTTCATTGCCAACATAATAATGATGACAATAACAAGTACAACAGCATGCTTTGGTGTGTATGTGCCAGTAAGGGGACTTAAACTAAGAGTATGACATTCTTGCTTAGTTTTTGTGCCCAGTACTAGCAAGCAACCAATTTGTCTGCCTGGACTGGTTTAGAAACATGATCCTCAGATCTCAGCCCTCTAAGTGGCTATGATTATAGTCGTGAGTTACTGACATCCAGCTATGACAGTGACCTTTTCCCCATGAAACATATTCTAGGATTTAATCCACATTGAAGTGTGAACTGAATTATGATTAATCAAGTTTAATAAAGGAGAAAACTAAAGCAACATGTTTAGGAAATTTACCCACGGACTTTATAGCTAGTAAGGAGCAGTGTTAAACAACTGTTTTAAAACTTCACCATCACTGGTTACTATGATTTCCAGGTGAAAGTTATATAATGTATTTTATCCTAATGTATTGCTTGCTGTGGCAGCTGTATTAGATTTTTGTTGTTGTTTGTTTGACCTGTCTCAAGCCACGTTGGTGATGGCTAGATGATTTTGACATCAGTGGTTGGGCTTTGTACAGAAAATTGTGAAATCTGTTATCAAACATCTCACAATCTCACACGGAAGGTAAGGTAAAACAAACAAGTCTTGCTATTCAAAGAAAAGGATATTTATACTTCAGAATCTATATCTCCTCCCCTCCCTCCCGTGTGGGTCCCCATGTGTACTTTGAGGGAAGATTGCCCATGTCCTGAAAGTGCTTTTCCAATACCATGTGGCCTCCACACATTGTACAGACAAGCAGGGTGGCTGTCATTTATATGGGTAGTCAGCTCTAAGGAGATAAATGTGAATTTAGATTAAAATGCCATTTGGTTATAGTCACACTACTAACGTCACCACAATCCCAGAATCACAATGTTTTTGGATTTATTTATTTTATTAATAATGACAATGACCAAAGCACTCTCCCACCCCAAATTGACCAGCTGTTACTCAAAAATGATGATAAGGAAACATTATAGAGGGATTTGTTTTGTGAAAATACAGAAGTACTCTATTATTTTATTACTTAACTGCATGTGGGTAGAAACCTAGATTATCTTCATTTTAGTTTTTACCTTTCTGAAATATTTTGTTATTTTTGGGTAGCTCTACAAAAGCGTATTTAATAAAAAAAAGTTTATGAGTGCAATTTTATTCATATGTTATCTTTAAGTAGTTATACAAAGTGTTTGAGTTAAAGACGTTATTTTTAGCCTTCATCTTACTGTGTAATGCAAACTGTGGATTTGCCCTAGGAAAGTTCTGATAAACCTCTTTCATTTGATATAAATGTGACGGTAGGAAAATGCTCATCAATAAAATGAATTTTTCTTTCACCTCGTTTTCTGGTAATATGAGTTGAATTCAGTGCCTGGGCACTGTCCTTGGATACTTTTTGATCAAGTCTAGCACTCCACCACTTGAGCCACAGCACCACTTCTTCAAAAGATACGGATAGTATTTTGCCGTTAATTTATATTTATGTTCTCTAAATCATATCCTATTGTCTTGTGATTCAAGATAAAAGGAGAAAGGGAGAATCGTGTCAAACAAAAATGGAAGTGTGCTCTGTAAAACCCTTTTCTTCTATCCACACAAACATGAAAAAGTCCTGAGTGAATGTCATAAATTGGCTAAAGGGCTACTGAAATATGTTTCCTGGAGAACTCTGGGACTTATCTTTACTTGAAGAGCCTCATGACTTTGACAATGATTATTGTCCTTAGTACAATATTGAGAGATGGTGAAAAACTGTTGGTACATTGTGATTCCCACATTGCAGAATGCATGCTTATTGATTTTTTTCTTCTTCTTCTAAGAAATGGCCCTTTGATACTTTCGGGCTGTATAATTGGAAAGTATCTTGTTTGGTTTTACTTTGATTCAATTTGGCTTTCCCAAAGGGGAATAATATGTGGATCCCACTGAGAATGGGTGGTTGTCAAACCAAGTGTTGTTGTGATCAGTAAATTATCTGGATCTTAAGACTATTGACAACTCTGACACATGAGTGACATACATTTCAAGGAAGATTTGCTCCCCTTTTTCTTTCAGCTTCAGAGTGGTAAAATCACCAAACCAAGAACCAAAAAGTAATAAATAGGTAATAAACTTCACTATGTTTCTAAAACCTGTATTCCTAGAAGGGGAGTGAAACTCATGACAACACATACATCCCCATATATTAATGCTATTTATAATCCTTTTAATTATCCTCCTCACAAATGAAAAATTATTCCAATTAAATGTTATTGGTACACACGTATTACAGTTTCTTTGTATATTTATGTGGCATTATTGATGTGGTGGTGACAGAGCAACATATGTAAAGTATATATATGATATACTTCAAAGACATTCAATATGCAAACCCATTGTGAGTTGTTATCTGAGGACAAGTGTATGTGGCCTTTTAAATGGTTATCACCATGATCTTCTGCACCAGGAGAAAAGCTGTGACAGCCATTCAGTGCTAAGTGTCAAGTCTCTGCGTTCATCATTTCATAATCCCCCATTGACATCTATGAGATTTGTAGTATGCAATTAAGTTTGGGCTCATTATTGCCTAATTAGAATCTATTTGAGGGTTACATACCATAAATTTTTGCCAGGAGATTTTAATTCAGGAAGTGTTTTGAACTTTCCATGTCTTTGTAGTGATAATTATTTTATCTGGGATTACATTTCTTCAAAGGAGAATGCTACCAAATCACAAATTCATGAGTGCTAAAAAGAAAATGAATGATTATTAGTGAAATGATCACAAAACAAGAATACATGATTATTTAATTATAGATCTTCCTAAAACAATTTTAGAACCATTTTAGAAAACTAATTCTTTTTTTTTCTTTTTTTATTGGATAACATTTTTTATTGTAATTAATAAAAGGGTTACATGATATTTGCCAGATAGAAGGTGCATTAATTCACATATATTGATACCCTTTCACATGTCTTGGTCCCCATTACCCTCTCCTCCACCCCCCCCCCCGTCTTAGATTTCCCCCCTTCCCTATCCAATTTCAAATAACCAAATATAAATAAATCCAATATATCAGATAACAAAGTGACATACTGTAACAATATGAGATAACCAAGGGACACCAAAAGAGATGAGAGATAACATAGAACATTAAGGACAACAATCATTCATTATATGGCTTTTGTTTCTATATCCTGGAGATCTTTTCAATTAGCTTCATACTATATGGCCTTATGTATCAAGGTTTTGCTCTATTGCAGATCTCTGCTAGTAGAGCCCAAGGTTTCTACTAATTATGACAAATGAGGGAAATCCTTTTGCTACTGCTTAAAAAAGATACAATATTATCTAATTATCAGTACAAGTCTTTAATGAAACCTAGAGTTGTTGGTACCAAATTAGAATTAAGGCAGAATCAACTATGTCTTAGATATAAGGAGCTCAAATTTGTTGAAAATTAAATAGGAAATTACTTTTTAATTTTTTTCTCTTATTTTTATTACATAGCTATAAAAGACCTATAGTCGTTAGAACTAGAAAGACCTTAAGAATTATGTTTCCAAATCCACACAGGTAGTTGAAATGTACTCTCTGGAAATTATCTTCCTGTTGAACTTATCTGAGCCTTCAAGTAAGACTGAATCAGGTACCATAACTTCTTTGAGAAAATTCCACCCTAAACTTAAGGTTTGGAATTAATCAGAGCAGGGACTTTTATTGCATTCAGGACTCTACCTTCTGGACAAGTGCTAACTAGGCTAAGGGCATTCATTGATGATGATGATGATGATGATGATGATGATGATGATGATGATGATGATGAAGATGAAGGTGATGATGATGATGATGATGATGATGATGATTAAGATAGCCAAAAGTTATTGAGGACTCACATTTAGCCACACACCCTCTGAGGCCCTTACTATGTCTGAGTTTGTTTACAGTGATATTTTAGGATGCTAAATTTTTCTCTCCCATAGCTCAAATAATAAGAGTAGAAGAGAGAACTAAGGTCCCATGACCAGGTCAACAGAGACTATCATCTGGATTTTTTTTTATAATAGAACTTGGAAAATGAGATTACTTTGGAGATGGGATAGTGTGAGAGCTATTGCTGCATGTCATAGATCACATTTCTTAAGCAAGGAGACTTGTCTAGAGAATGAAACTGTGCATGATGGAGCATAAGTTAGTTATCATGCCAACTACAAGAAGGTACCTGCTACCTCCTGTAAATCTTTTAGCCCATGCATTTCTTCTTTGTATTTTTTATTCAAAACAAAGGAAATTTCTTTTTAAAATTCAATTAGCTAATAGAGATATTAGCCAATCCTTGAAAAATCAAGACATGGTGACAAATAGTTTTTACTTTTGTCTATCCTAATGAAAATTTAGATTCAATTCCTATTGTACAGAGGACAAAAACAAAACATAGAAAAATGAAATTGCTCAAAGATCTATGGTGAAAGTCATAATGACCTGCAATTCTGCAAACTAGAACTTGGGTCCGTTCTTCCCCAAATTCCAACTCTTAGAGGCATTTACTATCATCTCCACATTGTCTAAGTAGGGTTGCACAGAAATTTGTTAGATGGCAAATCTTTTGTACAACTACTTAAGATAACAAACCTTTCCCACACTTATTATTCACTAGTAGTAATTATAATTTGATTTATAAAATGTAGAGCACTTTACCATTTTTGTCTAAAAATGATCCATATTTATGTGCCCTGAAAAATGGATTAAAGATATTTATACAGATGAGAAAATACTGATTTAGAGAAACATTTATATATGAAAAAAATCATTCCATGCACTCTATAAGGATTTCATTGAACTAAATGCAGGTTTCAGGTCCTGAATCCTATGTGTTTTCTTATATGTCACTGGTAAAAGCAGCACACACATACAGCTCATTTCTCATTTTAAAAACAAAGCAAATCACAATACGTGTACTCTGTGGATGTGATGAACAGTCAAACTTAAACTCAAGCTGATGTTATGTGAAACTCTTCTTAGTCTTCAAAAATAAATTCAGTGTTGATTGAATTATAGTGTTGATAATTGATCCAGCTCTCTTCCTCTGCACATATATTAGTAATGTTCTGTATGGTGCAGCTAAACTAGAGTGATTCATGAAGAGCAATCACATCCACAGAAGTCAATCTCCAAGATATACTTCTACAGCAAATGTCAAGCATTTGAATAAGCTTGAGGATGAGGCTCCTACGAATCATTTGTGCTTCTTTAAAGCATAGTTCCTTGCACTAGAATCAAACGTTTCCCTTTGACTTTGACTAGAGAACAAATTCCTTACAAGATAAAGAAAAACATTTTTTATTCCAAAGTTTTTAAGCATGTTTATGATTCTTTTGTTTGTTTTTATTCACTCGCCTGTGTTTGCCTTGGTCTAGCAGGAAGATATATCTTTGATAGGTGATTGGATTCACAATCACTATATGGATTTATAATCTGATGACATTATTGGGAGATGAAAACTTTGGGAGGTGAGTAGGTCACTGAGTGAGTGATTTTTTTTTTTTTTTTGCCAGTCCTGGGCTTGAGCACTGTCCTTGGACTTTCTCAAGGCGAGAGCTCTACCACCTGAGCCTCAGCACCACTTCCGGCTTTTTTGTATGTATGTGGTACCAAAGAATCGAACCCGGGTCTTCGAGCATGTTAGGCAAGCACTTTAACCACTAGGCCAAATTCCCGGCCCCCATGAGTGAGTGATTTTGAAGACTAGGTCTGTGTCTTTCTCTGCTTTCTGCAGTGACCTTCTCCCTCTCACAGGCTCAGAGCAATAGGGCTGAAACCTCTGGAACTAAGAGTCAAAATAAATCTTTCTGGGCTTTAAGCTGTCTTTCGCAGGTATTTCCTCACAGTGACAAGAAGGGTATCTAATATAGTTCCATTTTCATAGCCATGCTTTTAGAAAAGAGCTTGGCTTTTAGGTATATCAGAGATACAGCTATTGTAACAACCAAGCAAAGGAGTTGAGAGACAGGCAAAAAGAGAGATCAAAATTAGGTAATAGGAAAGCTCCTGCACAGGTGTGCTATGTTATTTTAAGTCCGTTGAAAAACTTTTCCATGGTCTTAAACAAGAATTCCTCTCTCTCTTTCTCTGTTTTCTTTTCCAATACTGCTTTGACCCCCAAGGCACATAAATATGGATCAGTTTTAGACAAAAATTTGTAAAGTGCTCTACATTTTATAAAGCAAATTATAATTATTACTAGTGAAAAATAAGTGTGGGAAAGGTTTGTTATCTTTAAGTAGTTGTACAAAAGATCCCCAGTACCAAAAGAGCAAAGCCCCCCACTCTAAAGAACACACACACACACACACACACACACACACACACACACACACACACACACACACTGGGATAAAGGAGTACCCATCCTCCTTTTGAAACTCAAAAGGAATGATAGAAACAGTAAGTGTACTTAAGCGATGTCAGGGTTGTAAAAGTGTAAAAAAAGGAAATCTACGTGTGATTCTTTAACAAATGCATTTTTTTTTTGCTAGCCTGAGTTAAGAACTCAAAGTTATCCCTTAGAATTATCAGGGTCAGTGGGGATGTTTGGCAAAACTGAGAAGAGTGATGGTGGCGCAAAGTATGGACTGCAGTGAAATCAGGAGAGAAGAGAGGAGATTAAACAGTCATGCAGAATGTGGGTCAAACTTCATGCAAGGAAAGTGTGGGAATGAGAGAGCTTGCAAGTGGCTGAAGGTTGCTAAACAGTTCTGTAGGTGTAACTCTATGACAATTTCGGCTTTTATAAAATAAAGGAAGCAGAATAAGGAGAAACTTAATATGAACATAATTAAGCATGATCTTAGATAAAAAGTAAGGAATTGAGATTAAAGTCTTAAGACATCATGACAAAGAATATCTTTTTAGAAGAAACCAGCAATGTACTAGCATTAAGTATGGTCAAGAAGGCTTAGAACTGGACTCCAATCAATTTAAAGTGTCACTTCCTGGTACTTGGTTCCCCAGAAATTCTCACTCATTTCTTTGTGTTTACATTCTGTTTTAGCCACCAAATAATTTCAAAAAGTAGCACATGAATTCATGCTTCCATTGTGCCATCTTTCCCTTCTTTCTAACTTCCAACCCCAAATCTACATCTCAACCCAATGTCTTATATCTTTTGATGGTTATACTTTTATATTCTAGACTGGATGGATAATCTATAAGAACAAAAATTTATTACTTACAGTTCTAAAACTTAGAAAACATATGATCAAAGCACTATTAGACTCGAGTTTCTGGTGAGGACGCATTTTTCATAAATGGTATCTGTTTTTTGGTGGAACATTCACGACTTATTCCTATTCTATGTGCCTTATGTTTTAATACTATTACTATAGGTAAATTGCAACATATAGCTTTTGAAAAGGCACCAGCATTCATGACATAACATCTCAATTTATCTGATAGCTGTCTTCCTACCCAAAGTTTTCAGCAGGATATATTCGTCACCCTTCAGATCTAATAAAAATGCATTCTCCAACTAAATTCTGCCTGACTAAAGGCACATGAATAATCAATACTTACCCACTTTCTTATGGTTTTCCCTACTATCCTTTTTCATGTCTGTATATCTGGCTAGAAAGAGATCTCTAGGGAGTCAAGAGTCATGTTTTATTGATGTGTAAACATGATGTCTTGTGCAATCCCTGAAACAGTGCTATTTATACATTACTGGATGACAGAAACAAGTATCTGTACCATCCATGTTAAGTATAAAATTTTAATATCTTTGAATTATTCCTCTAATTATGTATATACATTCTTCACACTGAAAAAATTCTTGATAATATTAAAATCCTTGGAGTTCTACTTAATGGATGTTCCTCTTTTGTGTTTTCTCAGATTCCTTTGGATATTGAGTTGAATAACCGCCATGTATGTATAATTAGTAAAATATGCAAATATTTCATGCAATTATATTTCAGATTAAAAATCATAATGAATATTGGTCATATTTAATGTGTTTGGTCATATATATATTTCATCAGACATCTCTCCCTATAATGCCCCTTACTGAGAAAATTAACCGTGCTCCATACATTCATCAAACATTTATTGCTAGGCATTCAGATACCAGAAAGAGTAGCTTTTTCTCTCTTCAAAGCATGAATATGGCAATGAACAGTTATAAGAAATGATGCCACAATTGTTTTTCATTAGTAGAATCTTGGCTTGTAGAAAAATGAGTGATGGTTGTCCTTAATGTACTATGTTATCTCTCATCTCTTTTGCTTTCCCTTGGTTAGCTCATATTGTTACAGTATTTTACCTGGTTATCTGATATATTTTATATATGCTTAATTGGTTATTTAAAATCAGATAGGGAAGGGGGTAAAACAAGATGAGGGGCGAGGGTGGGGAGAGTGAAATTGGGACCAAGATATGAGAAAGGGTACCAATATACGTGAAGTAATGAACGTTCTATCTGGTGAATATAATGTAACTCTTCTATTAATTACAATAAAAATATATGGAAAAAAGAAAGAAAAATGGATCCTACTTTTAGATCATTATCCTAGAAATAATTTATTGCTGTTGTTGTTGAAAATCTCTCCAGATGGTTGGGACTTCTTGTCTGGAGTTTCTTGATTCCTCTTTTAGTTACATGAAAAAAAATCTTGTGAGAGGAGCACCGCTTCAGTATGTTGTTTTCTTTAAATTTTGTTAAGTAAATATTTTATTTTATTAAGTAAGTCTTATCAGCCTCCTTTGTCTCATGATCTCAGAGCTTTTTGATTACATTGCTTATTGAACTGTGTGAAGGCAGAAATATCAAAGCAGAAGAACCATGAGGCTCAGCTCACGGCAGTCAGGAACTGGCGACAAAGAAGAAACATCCAGCATAATATACATTCTTGGAATATATCTCTAGGGACTTACTTTCTCCTGGCAAGCTTAACTTCCTAGTGTCTTTCATTCTCTAAAATGCCATCTGATTTTGAATAAATGAATGAATGAGTCCATTGGTTATGCTAGATCTCTGAGATCCAGTAACCTCTGAACACAGCCATAGGATCAAGCCTTCTACAGAGAGAGCCTTTGGGATTATTTTTATATCAAAACAGCAACAATAATTGAGTGGTACTTGGATTTTCCTTTCATTTGTACTAATCAGGGATTCCTCCAGAGAATGAGTAGCTATTAATCAGGCTAAGACAAGATTCAGCTGTCTCTTAGAACTCTGGATAAAAGACCATTATTTTAAGCTTTTGACATGACTGTCTAAAATTTTAAATGTTCTTCTGTCAAAAGATACACTTGGGCAAACACCAGTAGCTCATGCTTATAATCCTAGCTACTCAAGATGCTGAGATCTGAGGATTGCAGTTTGAAGCCAACCCAGACAAAAAGAAGTCCCTTTGAAACTCTCAGATCCAATTAATCATTCAGAAATTGGAAATGGAGCTGTAGTTTAAAGTGCTGGAGAGTTGGCCTTGAGCAAAAAAGAGTTCAGGGACAGTCCCCAGGCCCTGAGTTCCTCCATCACAGGAAAAAAATATATTTGGTTATTGTGCCATGTACACCAATATACTAGTAGAATAAATATAACTAGAATGATAGTAATTAAGTAAAATGTTCACATACTGCCTTGTTTTCTGTTAAATGTGACTGATTAATGATGAGCATCAATTTCTATGGTATTCTCTTTTTTTCAAAGCAGTATAAACAGACAATCCCCCTAGAACTTAGTCCTTGCTTGGAGATAGATTTTTATTACACTATCCTCATGGGTATCAAAGGGAGAAATTTTCTTGAAAGCTTTTTAAGTCACTCAGAGAATAGGAATCAATTATTTCTTTTCTGAGAAAAATGGTAAAAATTGGACATTTTTCTTTTATCACATGTAATACAAGCTCATGGATAGAGCTATTGTTAGACTTGGGAATCATTATCTAGAATAAGGCTAAACTTCCTTCATTAGTAGAAATTATTTTGGTTAGACAGATATCTTTTTAAAATAAATAACATAACCTTTATATTTTTGCATTTTTCTGATATCATAGTACTTTTATGCCACATTTAAATTTCTATGATTGTGTTTGGCATTACATTTACTATGAAAAATTACAGCTTAAATCTCCCAAATTTTTCTCAGGTATATACAGTAACAGGCATCTGTAATCTGTGTTCCTACTCTGGTAGAGTTAATGATGACTCTATTACCCAAAGTATTTCATAAACCAACTGTTCCGTTATGCTAAAGACTTGATGAACAAAACTGCTAAGTTCATAGCATGTGGAGGTTTTTTAATGAAGAGCAAAGTAAAGCAAATTCTAGATATTTTAGCCAATATTTTAGCCAATCAATTAAGAAAACTTCTTGCAATCTCATGCATTTCTTTAGAGCAAGAGTGTATGAGAAACAAAGAGCAAGAGAGAGAGGGAGGGAGGGAGAGAGAAAGGAAAGACAGAAATAGACTGAGAGATAGACAGAAAGAGAAAGAGACAGAGAGAGACAGAGAGAAGAGAGTCTCCAAGCATTTCATGCTGCACTGAAAATTATGATACTACCAAATATATGTGTATATATGTGTATATATATATATATATATATCCTACTTCAGTTTAGTCATTGCTTGCTTAGAAAAGCACACACTTGACTCTATTTTGCCTTTAATTTTTGAAAGGACTCTTTCCAGATAGCTCATCACATTATATGATTGCATGGTAGCTTAGAAATTTAGTACTTGTAATTTCAACTTTAGCTGCAATTTGCAGCTAAACAGGAAGTAATATGTAGTTTCTTGGATTGCTGTTATTCTGTAACAGCATTTTCTAAACATTTTCTACTTTACAATTGTAAGGATATTTAATATAATGATTAATAGTTCTTAATATATAAAGTAAGATGATGTGTAGCAAGAAATACAATCCTTTGATCTCTGAATCTTGGCTCATTTTATAGAGCCCTTTTGTGTTCATAAAGAAAATATTGTTGAGTGAGAGAAAGGGTGGGTTGGGATGAATGGGTGCAAATGTTTAAATGGGTGATATTGATCAAGATTCACTCTATTCATAAACAGCTTTATTGAATGATGGCTCCTTTGCATAGCTTCTTAAAGATAACAAAAACACTTTTTGAAACATTCAAAGAAAAAAGGAAAGGAAATACTGAAATTTTCATTAGCAAAATATGACATTCAATTTATTAATCAAATATATATTTTTTCATATTGAATTTAAGATTGCCCAAATATAAGGATTTCAATTTCAAATCTATTACAATAGTCAAGATGGTTCCTTGATAAATACAATTCTTCTGTCTGGATGCAAATATATGTATTAAATATAGGTTTATAAAATTGATTAGGAAATTTTAAAACTTACAATTTACAGAGAAATGATAGCAATCGATAAGCAATTTAAGGTAATAGTCTCCAAAACTCAGTGACATTTAAAGCTTCACCAAATCCAGATGAAGTATTCAGAATGTTGCAAGGGAAAAGCAAGAGGCTATTTTTAGACTTGCCTTTATGAAGTTTGAGGTTAGAAACAAAACTGATAAAATTGTTGGTAAATGATTATATTGGGTCATGATATCTAGCCTCAAGTCTTCACTATCTTTGTCTCAATTATCTTTCTCTGTTTACTGAACTAAATTACTTCCACAAGCCAAGTCATTCTTCAGTAGTCAAGGAGTCAGGTGGGAAAGCACATTTAGTATTTCTGTAGGGACCATATAGAAGCGTGGCATTTAAAGCAAATGCCCTAAGTCTCTCAGCCATCCAGTACCCAAAACTGCATAACTCCTTCCATGCAAAACCTCAGGGGAAATCAATACCATGGCTTGGTCAGTACTTAGTTTTGTAGTCCTAGGAAATATTTATTAATCTTAGGCTATCATTTTGATACCCTGCCTTGTGCCAGACCTGGACAGTAACAAGTCTATCATGATTCTGATCAATTTTTTCAAGTCCCTGTCATGCACAAGCTCTGCAGCTTATGTCTCTAGAGTCTCTAGAGATGGAGAACAGGGTAGCATGCCAATGAAGAGAAAAAGTGCTCTCTGTGGTGGTACAGTTTTTGTTAATAATATGGTTCGCATGACCACCCAAAGCCACGTATTTAAGTATATACGAGATAGTCATTTACTTTTGATTCCCAATGTCTGCTTATTTATTTTCAGGTAGAATCCTCCCCAGATGATGTTTTAATAGTTAAGATAGTTTGTAGGTATTACCCTTCTTTCTCTACATTCTTGGCTACGTATGTTAAGGTTTAGTGGGTTTGGAGATAGAGAAATGAGGAGAATCCTATAAAGATTTGACTATGATATCATGTGATGACATTCATTAGATTTTATGTTATATATTGCTTAGATTGAAAATCACTATATAACATCTTTCTGGTCTCTAATTTTATTTCTTTCCTCCTATCTTGCTATACCTGGGTCTTTCCCAAATTATTGAACTTTACTTGACATTAAGAGTTTCATTTACTTCCTTTTATATTTTGTCTTCGTCCTTTCCCCTCTTTTCATTTTCCTCTCTTCCTTTTCTATTTTCTTTCTATTGATTTTTCACAGAAAACAAAGTAAATTATTTTAGAACTATAAGGAAAACAAAGTTCTCAGTGTTGTGCTTGGGAAATAAATTGAGCTTCTAAAGATTAAGCAAGGTCAGTGTGAACACTGAAAATGTGTGAAAATGAAGATCATTAGTAAATTCGGTTTATATTAATATACAGAGTCTATGTCCTGGGTGCAGTTTGGCTTTGCTTTCTTACATATCAGTGTGATAATTTCATTGGATTTTTTTTTTACAATTAGTACCAAGCAATAGTAGTAAAATAATACTTTTTCTGCCAGAAATGATATTGTCTCATTTGCCCTATCTTAGATCTTGTCCATACATAGACGAAAGCAGTAAACACTAGATAAAGTCATGATGGAAACTATCTGCTACAGAGAGAATCATTCTGGTTCTCAATCTGAACCCTGGCTTCTTTGAATCCAAAGTGTCATTTGTGGGTAATAAAAAGGTAGTTCTTGTTAGCTTCTTGCCACTGATACCTGTAGAATCACGAAGAGAGGAAGGACTGTATTTTTGTCTCAGCCCAAGATGGCAGGTCACTGAGAGCCTGAGTTCCTGCACTTACTTTTCCCTTTTTTTGTAAGTGCTTTCTTTACACAGCTTCACTACTTGACCTTCAGGGAAGCCAGCTATTGTACACCACTTGAACAAAATCATGAAGGAGTGAGCAGACCATAGAAAACCTTTGAATACATATTTTATATACTTCAGATCTCTAATAAGAGCTACACAAACAGATCAATTTGAATATCAACCCCTGGAGCTATATTTCTGTTGTGAGTTTTCTGCGAACAGTGAAGATGAAAACAAACAGGAAAAAAAAAACTAATACAATTGACCAGAATATGCTCAAGGAAGTACTATATATTGTGCGTGTGTGTGTGTGTGTGTGTGTCTATGTGTGTGTGTATTTTGCCTTTCTTACTATTTTTTCCCTTTGAGATATAATCACCAAGCAAAAATTATATAGAAGGTGTACCATCAGAGATTTTAAAATATAATTACATTGTAAAATAACCATAACCTCACTTAATATGGTTTTTTCTAAGTCTTTCCATTTCCTTACAAATTGGAGGATGAAGGAACATAGGCTCAATGGTTTCCCTCACTTGTCATAATCAGTAGAAATCTTGGGCTCTCCTGGCAGAGATTTACAATAGAGCAAAACCTAGATCTATAAGGCCATACAGTATGATGCTAAATGAAAGGACCTCCAGGATATAAAAACAAAAGTCCTATAATGAGTGTTGTCCTTAATGTACTATGTTATCTCTTATTTCTTTTGCTGTCCCTTGGTTATCTCATATGGTTACAGTATTTTACCTTGTTATCTGATATATTGCATATATGTGTATTTGATTATTTGAAATCAGATAGGGAAGGGGGAAAACAAGATAAGGGGAGGGGATTAGGGAAGGGAAATGGGGACTAAGACATGAGAAAGGGTATTAATGATTGTGAAGTACTGCACCTTCTATCTGGTGAAAATAATGTAACCCTTCTATTAATTACAATAAAAATATATGGAAAAATAACCATAACCATTCTGTTAATAATACTTGGCTCTGTTTATTTTTGGTCTTGCATTCTTTAAGCTAGTACAAAACAAAATTAGCATTGGTTGCATTTATTAAAAGAACAAACAATCTCAATTAAGCTCCAGAGTTAAAGAAGTTTTCTAAATGCACAAGAAATAATATTGATGAAATAGTTCCCACTTATTTTCTCATAGTGCCTTTTGTTATGGTATTATTTTGAAAGTGTTTAGACAGTGCCCCAGATACTATATTTGAGCCTGTTGTGGTGGCTCAAGTCTGCAACTCTACTACTTGGAAGGCAGAATAGGGAGATAGGGTTCGAGGATAGCCTGGTTATCAAAAAGAAGCTCTAGAGACTTCATCTCAACCAATGGCTCAACATAGAAACACTTGCCTATTATTGTAGCTACAGGGGAAACATAATTCCTGTTTGAATGGTGAGTGTGTACTGGCTGCTGTCAGCAGTAAGATTAAGCACTGGTAAGAGGATTGCAACCCATGTCTAACTGGACATAAAGTGAGACCTATCTCAAAAATAGCCAGGCTAGGAGATGTGTCTCAGAACCTTTCAAATGTGAGGCCCCAAGTTCAATCCTTTTTATCAGCACAAAGAAGGAAGAAAAGATATCATCTTTAAATTTGGAAAGAAAATTGAAATATGGCTACATTAAAAAGGATTAATATCCTGTTACTTCAGTATTATCCCCAAACCTCATTACGTGATATTTTTGAGAAATTTTTGGCATTCTCAATGTTATAGAAACAAAATTTGATCTTTATTTCAATAATAGTAAATAGCACTGCCCAGGCAATGGGTGCTCTTTCTATATTATTCTTCTTTGAATTTTTTAATTATTAAATATTTTAATCATTTATTAATTTCAAATTTTACTAATTACTAATTAGTTTCTCTTTCACATCACAGAGACCAAAAAAGACACAGCTGGACTCAGAACAGTTTGTGTTGGAGAGTTTCTCCTAGAGCTTGACCACTGATATAGATAAAAATCTCTGAGCTTCCTTCACACCAAGATGAAATGAACTCAAGCAGCTCCTAAGTTTGATGGGACTGTAAGGGTATCAAAGAAAGAAACTGAGGCTCCAAGACGTGTCTATTAGCTAAAGTATGCCACTAAAGAGGATTGTAGGGATTTTCTGGCTCTGCCAATACCTGTAGCATCTCACTTCGAATGCAGAGTTTGGTCAGGGCCTGCTATTCAGGGGGAGGCAAATCCTAAGAAAGAGATTCAAACACCATGGGACGTGTGTTCCTCTACATCAACAGGGTAAAAGTGCAAAGATTCTCATATAAGATAAATTGCACACAAGGAAAAGGAGGCCTGGTTAAAGATGGGTGGGGTGTGCCCAAGCACGCAGCCATAAAGCCAAAGCCAAAGATTAAGAAATCTTGGTAAAGTCAGGTGCTAGTGGCTCACACCTGTAATCTTAGCCACTCAGGAGGCTGAGTTCTGAGGATCATGGTTCAAAGCCAGACCAGGCACAAAAGTCTATGAGACCCTTAATCTCCAATAAACCACCAAAACAAAAACAAAAACCTAAGTGGCACTGTGTATCAAGTGATAGAGTGCTAGTCTTGAGCTGAAGAGTTCAGGATCAGTGCCCAGGCCCAGAGTTAAACAAAGAAAAGGAACCTTGATGATTTTAGTTCATAAAGACTATTGTTTCAATAGTACAACCACTAGTAAGAATTAATCTGTTGACTAATGTTTTTTGTATTTGCTGTCACATTAGAGACAGCATGAAAAGATCATATCCTTCATCTGCATTTTTTTTTCTTTTTTGTTGGTCCTGCACCATTAACTCTGGGCATGGGTGCTGTCCTTGAGCTTCTTTTGCTCAAGGCAAGTGCTCTATCACTTGAGCCACATATCTCCACTTCCAGCTTTTTTGAGTTGTTTATTGGAGACAGCGTCATGGAGTTTCCTGCCCAGGCTGTCTTTGATTCTCAGATCGCAGCCTCTTGATTAGCTCGATTTACACATGTGAGCCACTGTTACCTGGCTCATCTAAAATTTTAAACAACAAAAATTCTTACATTTCCTTTTCCCCCTTTCATTTCTTCTTTTCTTCTTCTGTTTTGGTGGTTTATATAGAGAGAGTAGAGATACTAAGATACAAAATGGATGGAAAGAAAACTGATTATAAATCAATATTTATTGTTATGAAGAAAAATTCCAAAGAATAGAAGTAAGAGAGGAATTTCTAGCCATTATGTTCATGTTTGGGCACCATTGTCAGGTTAAAAACATGGATACTTTGAAGAACATCATGGAAATAAAGTAAATGATTTCAAGGAAATAGAAAGACATGCCCATTAACAAAGTCATACTTGAGAGGTAGGAGTTTTGTTTTATTTAACTCATGAAGTCTATTATAGCTGTCTAGCATTGGTTAAAACTCTTTGGACTTTTAAAAGGACAAAGTCCATATGAGGGTGTAGAATGTGGGGCATATTTCATATATTCAGTTTGATGATTAACCATAACCAAAGTTATTTTAACCTCTATGTTCCAGTGGCCAAAAATACTACAGGCAAGATTAATGGGCAACAGAGCTTTAACACTTCTAATTAGTTACAGTATTCTTACGCTTTAATGAAATAACTTCTTCCTCCTTCCTTAGAACCTACTGACAGAAGTTTGGGATTATTTTTGTCACCCTGTTGCAGGTAATTCCTGAAAGTCACTCACTGGAAAGTGTTCTAAGGAAACTTCCCATTCTCATTCCATAATTCTTTGTTAGGAAGAAAGCAAATAAATGCCTACTGCTTTCTCAGACTTGCTTTCACTCCTATGATTTTCTCATGAATGCCCTGTGGTCCTCAAAGAGAGCTTTGCTTCTCAGAACATCAGAGAATCCCAGCTACCTACACATTGCTATCTGGGACAATGTGGTTTTTATGAAGATTATTTTCCACAATCCAAGCTTGATAGCAGCATTTTCTAGGTTCCATCCTACTTAACACCTTCTGTCTTCTGTCTTTGTTTTCCAAATAACTAAATTACATAAGACACTGTTGATGCTTGCATGTGTTTGTGTGTGTGTATGTGTATGTGTGTGTAGCACATAGTGTGTAAGAAGTGAATAGTTACAGTGTCAGAAAAGCAACTAAAATGAGAAAAGAATATTTGAATTTGATTGGTTTTAGTGAACAGAAACACAGAGGAAATTCTGAAAGAGCTGTTCTGAGCCAGTACTAGAACCCCAGAAATATATGCAATTCCACAAGATTTCTGAACTTCTGCTCTTCTCTGACTGTACTTGACCTGGCAGCTGCTGACTCAGTCCTAGGTTGGTTGTACACACTTAGAGGAATGTTAATTATTGTCTGGAATCTGCACTGTATCCTGAGGAAAATTACAAAAGCAATTACTCTAAGTTGAGAAATAGACACATATAGAGAAGTACATGCATCATTTAATAAGTACAAGCATTTGAGGAGTATGTATTCAAGGAGAGATGTATATATTTGCATTGGATCCCTTTATAATGAAATAAAATACAAGAACCTGAGACATAGGTTTACTGAAGCAGAGAGTGCCAAGGTGGAGACCCTTATGAAGAAAGAATCTTAACAAGCTTCTTTTCTGGACACAGGCGAGGAATCTGAGGCTTGAAAGATTTAACTCATATACCTCGTGTATCACAAATAGTAAAAGTTAAGCAGAAGAACAAAAGAAAAACTTGTAATTTTTTTTACCTTAAGAAACAAGTGTCTAAGATAGAAGCTCACAGAGGTAAGGTGTTTCATTCAATTGTGGTTGTGTCTTGTTTTAGTTTTTGCTTTCTGCTGACATCAAAATGTATTCATCCTATTCTGCTTTGTCAGAATTTGTATAGTGAATGCAATTCTACCTCTATAGCCGAAAGATGGTGAAATTATGTTCCGTATGTGTGTATGCCACTAAAAGAAAGCTGATTCTATCTTTGTCATCTTTTTTTTTTCTTTCCTGGAGACATAATGAATGGGGGGGAACAAAAGGAGCTCCCCTTTACATGACAGCAGCGCTCTTGGGAGGCCCAACATGTATTTCTGACTTCAGGTTGAGTTATTATAAGAAAAACAGAGAAGGAAGGAAGATGCTTTTAATTTCCCAGTGTTGAAGCTGGTTTGTCAGGATGAGAGACAGACACACAGAACGTGCACAGACTTGTACTTGTATTCGACAATTGAACAGGGCAAGCACTTCCCTCTTGCTGTCTTCAAAGCCTGGCCTGGAATGCAAAATGACGTGGTTTCTCTGGAACACAATTCATTTTGAAAGGCCAAGAAAAGGTGATATGATTTTTCCCATACATTTGGGTACCATGAAGGTCCCTTTCAAAACATAGATGTTCCTGAAAAAGTTTCTAGAGAGGAAAAATAAAAGCACTATTGTTTAAATTTCATTAAGCCTTTCTGTGACATATGTTGAGGAATTAAAAATATCTTCAGAACTGAAGCTGACCATAGGCTCATAGACTGCAGAGAAAGAGCAGAGACGGCCTCCAGTCTCCAGCTCATGAATACACTGCTGTAGACACAAGATTTTCTATTTCCCAACTCCTTCATAAAAATCTTTTCATGTGTCCTTCTGCCACCAAATACATCTTCCTAAATTGTTCTGATCTCAGTGTTATTGTCACATCTCTCAGATTGCCTCTTGTTAATACAGATTTGGCACTATTATTTTTCTATCTCTTCCTCATTTCGTCCCAACAAATCTCAGAATCTAAGTTTTATTTTTGTCGTTGTTGTTTAATTCTGTATAGCTTGACACAAATTTTATCATTTGCCAGAAAAGCATTGCCTATTATATCAAAGTCTGTTCCATTTTTCAGTGTCTAACACAAATCTTACATTTTCTGGCAGAATTATTTCTCTGATTTTTCCTGAAGGACATGAATATGCTTTTCCAATTGGGATGAGCCACACAAATGTGTGACCTTTTTCGTGACATAGGATGGCATGAGTCACAAAGAATTCACTTGCTTTAATGTTCTGCTATAACCCTCTGGAAATTCAAACAAGGGGCCCACAGTTTTAATTTTGTGAGGGACTCCTTCCATACAATTAGATCTTTCCGCAGAACTCTTAGCTAACAAACTCACCTCACTGTTCCTCTCACTGTTGTCCATATTATTGCTTCAAAGTTATTTTTGTGCATGCCTGCCTGCACCAGGAATGGAGTCCTACCAAGTTAACAATCATTTACTGAGCTTCTACAAATGTCTGGAATTTCAGTTTATAGAAACAAGCAACAACAACTAAAATAATGAAAAAGAAGGAATGCTGCTCAGAGATCTTTAACCAATATCTCCTGCAAATGAGAATACTATAGTTTCAATACATGTAGCCCTATAAAATATATAATCAAAGTCTTATATGCAACACTGTTGTTAAGAAATGGGGCTGTTGGGCCATTATAGCTACTTGTAAGGCAGAGATTTGGAGATTGTGTCCCCAAAGCAGCTATGGCATAAATGTTTGTGAGACTCCATCTTGACTGATGACTGGCCACTGTAATTAGTGTTTTTCTTCCCAGCTACAAAGAAGGATTTAAAGAAGGATCACAATCCAGAACGGTCAGGTCGTAAAATGAGACTTCAGCTAAACCAATAACCATCTTAAAAGGGGTTAGTGGAGTGACTCAAGTGTCAAAGCACCTGCCTTACAAGTGTGAGGCCAGGATTTTAAACTCTATTACTTCTTAGAGAAAAAGGAAGGGAGAAAGAAGGAAGGAAGGAGGGAAAAAGGAGGGAGAGGGAAATGAGTGAGGGAAAGAAAGAGAGGAAGGGAAGGAGGAAGGAAGAAAGAAGGAAGGAAGATAACTAGGTTATGAAGGGAAAGCCCTCAAAAATGGAATTAATATCTCTATAGGAAAGTCCTCTTTCGGGCCGGGAGTTTGGCCTAGTGGTTAAAGTGCTTGCCTAGCATGCATCAAGACCCGGGTTCGAATTCTCGGTACCACATATAGAATAAAGCCAGAAGTGGTGCTGAGGCTCAAGTGGTAGAGCTCTAGCCTTGAGAAAGTCCAAGGACAGTGCTCAGGCCCTGAGCTCAAGCCCAGGACTGGCAAAAAAAAAAAAAAAAAAAGAAAGTCCTCTTTCTTTGTCCAGCTATGTGGGCTCACACACAACATGTCATCTGTGAGAAAAGATTTGTTAAGACATTAAATCTGCTGGTATCTTGTTCTTGAACTTCCAGCCTCCAGAACTGGGAGCAATGCATACATTTCTCTTGCTTATAATTATCTAATCTGAGGTGTTATGTTACTAAAAATTAAAGTCAATTAAAAAGAATTTTAAAGTAGATTATTTTTAAAGTAGATTAGATAACAAGAGCTACAACAAAATAAACACACTTAGAATGCCTCAGAAACTATGGGAACAAACTACTAATAACTTCATTTCCCAGATGAGGAAACTAGGCCTTAGAGAGAGTAGGGGACCAAGATCAGTCATTAAATACAATAACTGGTGTGTTTATATCAGGTCTGGATCCTGTAAAATCAGAGCATCTTTGTTGTTTACTCATACTGTAAGACATTTAAGTATGTCATTACTAGAATCAAAATTATCCACTCCTAAAACCTGGAATTTCTAAAATCTTGAAGAACCAGACTTGAGTTGTCAAACCAGCTTCTAATAAGATTTTTTTTCAGTATTCTCAAATATGCCACTGTCTTCCTTCAGCACTGTAAGCCATTTCTTGAAGAATAGCAGTAACAAAACCTATTTCTGGAATTTTAAGTAATTCTTTACTCATAAAATTTTGTATATATACAGGAAAAACTCTTGAAGACTGACTATAATGGAACATCTAGTGGGGATGGAAGGGTATAGAATTATCTAATTAAAAGGATAGGGTAAAATCCATGGTGAGTCTCCTTGCCAAGGATCTGCCGGTCTTCACACACCATGTCATAGCACACTTGAGCAAATCAAAGTACCAAATCAGAATACCAAAGAATAGCATGAAAGGTCATCTTGTTAGTTGTTAAAATGGCATGCTCCATTTTTGTTGTACAACTTTTTTAAACTACTAATTTCAAATATATACCATAAATGGGTGCATATTATGCTTTGAACCTATTACTCTAAGAATTTTCACTAATATGTTGAGATATTTCTGAAAACAAAATACATAAAACCTAATCCTGAATATATGTTGTAAAGATTACCACAAAACCACCAGCAGAGGTTCCATACTACGGGTAGCACCAATTCCCACGTAAACATTTTTTTTTCTATATACAGATCTATGATAATGCTTGTAAATTAGGGACAGTAAGAGATTGATAGCAATACTTCATAATAAAGCAAAAAAACAGTGATAACAAAGAACATGTAAATATTATGGCTGTCTTTTCAAATGTTTTTTTATTTTATGGTTTTTCATCCTTCCCTTGTGCTATGTGAGGTTGATTAACTGCCAACCTGTTGAAACAAAGTTAGGTAAGAAGCATAGGCATTTTGACATAGCATTAGGCCAACATGTAAGGGTTATTTCAACAGCAATACCATATCAATCTACAGCCAAAACGATTACTAAGACTTGGAGGCATGCTTATGTACAGTGGGGTTCTGCTAGGTGAAGAACTAATCTAAGCCTCAGACTGGTCACAATATGGGTGTGATATGAGGTTGCCTCATGTTATTTTGTATGGTACGTAATTTAGATTGTGAATCAATTATCTTTTACATTTTCTTTTCTTTTTTTTTTGCCAGTCCTGGGCTTGAGCTCAGGGCCTGAGCACTGTCCTTGGACTTTCTCAAGGCTAGAACTCTACCACTTGAGCCTCAGCACCACTTCCGGCTTTTTTCCATGTATGTGGTACCAAGGAATCGAACCCGGGTCTTTATGCATGCTAGGCAAGCACTTTAACCACTAGGCCAAACTCCTGGCCCCTCTTTTACATTTTCTATTTAATATTTTTAGACTAAATTTGACTGTGGGTACCTGAAACCATAGGATAAAAAAAAAACTGGTTAGAAAAACGTAACTACTGCATTACCTTCAACACACGAGAGAGTGTTTAGTTAAAACCTCATTGGGCATATAGCTTTTGTTGTTTTGGAGTCAATTACGTGTTCAGAAGCTAAGCTCTTCTAACAACTGTTCTCCACATCAGTGGTTTCTAGCAAACGGTAATGCTTTTGCTGCAGTGTTCTAGTGGGACTATTACTACTGCCATCCTGAGATTTCCAGAATTTTGAGTTGTTTTCTTTTTTTTAAATCTCTTTACTGGAATTTGCTCCAAGGAATAAAATCTAAAGAAGTGAGGGGTTTGATATGCTAGCTAAATAGTGGAGTATTGATATTGTATTTTTCCACCTGTGCGGCTTTGCTCCCAGCTGTTTAGATGTACTAATTCTGTGCTCAACAATAGCCAAAGTTTTCTTCGGAGTGTGACACTAGGTGACACTAAAGATAAGATACCCTGGGGCCCAAATTTCACTTTGATTCCCATTGAATATATTTTCATGTTAATTTTTGAGACATAAGTAGTTATTAAAAATGGGTAATACAAAGACATAATTTGTACATCATATACATGTTGTGGTTGTGTGTGTGTTTGTGTATGATGGCAAATTAAAGTATCAAGTCACTTTTTTTCCAAAAGGACTTAGATGTCCACACTTTTTGTGGATAATTAAAAAATAAATACATAATTTATTAAAATAACAAAATTGGCTTCCCACTTCAGATAGTCAACAGATGATCAGCAGACAGGTTACAAAGCCCTATGTAAAGAAAAGCAACAATCATCGAAGGCATTTTTATCAATACTTCTGACCCACATTTAAGACATCAGTAAGAAGCTCAGAGATGTATTTCTCAGCCAGACAGCTCTACAGTCTCTGAATCATTTGTATAAAATCTGCTGGGATGAACTGAAAGAAAATCTAGATACCACAAGGCACAGAAATAATACAAAATCCCAACAAAACTGTGTTAGAGGGACCATGCAGGAAAGGCAAAGATTTTTCATTTTTATTAAACATCTATCTTGTACTTCATACAGACTGCTAACGTTGACTGATTTTACCAAATGAAATAGCAGGGATTCATATTTCTCTTTGTAAATAGATAGAGAACTGAGGTTTAAGTAGTTGACTAAGGTAGGATGGAAAATCTGATCGATTTACTTACAATGCCTAAGTCCTTTTCACCAGCCAATGGCAGGAACCATTTTGATCCTAAAATTGCTTCAAAAATGTAAACACATTGAGGCTTACTTTCTAAAATAAATAAAAAGAGTTATATGTGTTGACTGCGTTTTAATAAGAGACATTTATTTATTTTCATGTTATTGTTCAATGGAAAAAGCATGTGAGTGATGAACACACAATGAGGGATATCTTTTACAAAGATTCAGAAAAGCAATTTCTCTCTTCCTCTTTCCCATTCTTTAGGACAGCTACATTTAAATGGCAGTTACCACCAGATTGCACTGGGGATCAGTTTGTGCCACAAGAGAAAATAAATCGACCGTGTTAGATGAAAGGTTAGGAGTTGCCTTCACTAAGCTCAACTTTTGCACCAGGATTATTATCACGTTGAAATAGAATGGCACCATCCACTTGAAATATCGGGGCATAACACACACTCTGCAGGGAACCTATAAAAGAAAGCAGTGCAGGCAATAGCCTTGCTGCTTGGGCGTGGGGGATGAACAGTTTGGGTTAGGAGTGGAAAACTTCAAGCTCAGCATGCTGCATGCTACTGAGTCTTGACTGGGCACAGCAGCTCCTGTAGAGGTTCTGGCTGAAGACTATCCTGCTGTTTCTCTGGAGTGAGCCCTTTACTCCTGTGGCAGGCCTTGCTGGTGAGGCAGAATTGAACAGGTGTAGGCTTCAGAGGAAGCAGATGATCAGTTTCCTCCATTGAACAAAATAATGCTTAAAGGGAATAGTCTGCAATAGTCTAAAATTTTAAATTCAATGTATAGCCCATGAAATTAAGAAGACTGGGTGAAGGAATGGGTAGGGGAGGGATGAATGAACATTTTGCAAGTAGTGACACTGATCAAGATGTACCATTGTATTCACAGAGTATTTTGTTAAACAACAACTCTTGTGTACAGCTACTTAAAGATAAATAAAAAAATAAAACACTAGAGGAAAGAGGTTTACAACTTTCATACTAATGTATTTCAGCTTTGGTGAAAAATTTCTTTTTAAAATGTTTCCATTGTTTTTCTACATCTCCTGCTGCTGATTTCTCCTCATAAGTATCTTCTTCACTTTTTAAAATCTCTGCTCAGGATTATATTAGTCATACCTAAAATAGTTTCACTGCTTGGCACAAGGCTCTCAGGACACTCAGGCTAAGAGAGTGACAGAACTCTCTAACTCTCTACACGCATGGGTAGGAAGGCTAGAGGAATAGAAATTAATGCTGAAAGGGCTAAAGTTTGTCACATAAGATTAGGGAAGGTGGCTCCAAATGTACTTCGGAAACCCCAGCAGATAATATCATTGCACCCATGGAAAGAAAGTGGCCGTTCTGATAACAAAGGTAGGCTAGAAATTTATATTATTTTATGGTCTGTAGCAACATGTGTCTAGGGCTAAGAATTTACATTTGAGGTGGATAGGCTTGTCACAGTCACATATAGTATTTGAGGGCAGTAGATTAGCTAAATGAGAGAGAAAAGTATATAGATTCCATATGCTAGTGGAGACTTTTACAGATAGCACCTAAAGATAATCTTTCATCACTGTGAAAAAGCTCAACAAAGCCAGAGCAAGGGAGAGCCGCTGAGTGTGTGCATAATTGGCTGCACTGACAACTGTGCACTGACTGCCAAGCAAGTGAATGAGGGAGCTGGCCTGGAAGCAAATCCTCCAGCCCCTGTTAAGCTTCAGATGACTTCAGCTCTAGTCAATTATCTTACTGCCAAGGTCAAGGAGAGACCTGACTTTTAGAGTTGACTATTTGAAAACCCATCCAACTCAGTCATCACCAGATTCCTGACCCCTGGGAACTAGGCAGAATAATAAATTTGCATTATTTTATGCAACTCTTTTTTGAGATTTTTGATCCATGACTATAGATAGCTAATACTAACAGTAACATCTCCTTATTTTATAGATGAAAAAACGCTCTGAAAAGTAAAGGGACAAAATATTAATAGCTTCCTTTGAACACTTGCCGATGAAGACAGAAAAAGAGCCACGTGGGGTTGAAGGCAGCAGTGTAGAAAGAGGTAACTTTTGTGTATTCATTTCATCTACAAGTAACTATTGGCCATCTGCTATAGGCTGATAACTATGGAAAGTCTTGAAGATGTATCCATAACCAACACAGGCAAAGTAATCTGCCTTCCTGGAGCTAATAGTCTAGAGAGAAGTGATGGACAAGAAATAAGCAACTACAAAAGTTAATTAGGAAATAGAAAAGATGTCAAGGGGAAGTAGTATAAGGATAAACATGACCAGAAGAAAGGCAGCCTGCTGTTGTATCTTTAGGAAAAAGCCCTATAGCCAGGCTTGCACATATGCATTGCTCTATACTGGAATGTGAAACATGTAGATACAATTTTTCCCTTTTGTAACCTCTTATCTTCCATGTGATTACAGCTGAGAGTGGTGCACAATTTGTATTTCATAGATATTTATGGCTTAAATTCTCAGACCAATACATTTTTAGTGGACTTAGCTGCCTAAAAAGTTTGGTGGTTTTGATTGTCTCCAGCACATTATTAATATAGAATTAATTCTACTATGGGGTGTCATTTTCTGTTACCGTTAGAACCATGCTCATAATAATAGATATGATTCTCTTCTCCATAGCCTGCTAGAAATTCATTTATGTAAGATCTCAAACCATGAACTAAAAAGTCAATAAGGAGTCCTCCTCAAATTGAAATTTGTGATATGGTTATGAGATCTGCAAAGAGATATACATGAGCCAAAGGAAAATCCAGCCTCGTTATCCAAATATATGTAAAGAGAGCCATGCATTCTCTGCTTAGTTGTACCTAGGAAGAACATGTACTAGAATGACTCTGGAAAGACTAGAGGCTTAACCCTTAATAACTGTAGCCATCTAGTTCAAGGTGACATTGGAGTCTTCTTTAAATTTAGAAATTCTCAAAAATCAACTGAAGTGTATGAAAGAGAGAATGAAGTCATTATTGTTTATTGAAAATATGCTTTAAAATGTTAATATGAAAAACATCCAATGGCAAGATTTTTAATCTCCTGGACCCCAAGAGAAACTCAGGCAGGTGAAATGATTGGCCTCGAGTACAGGGCACATGTCAGTGAGTGCTTATGCTTACGTTTGAGATGAGCTCATCAAACAACTGTGATCTCCTCAGAATGTGAGTCAACAATGGGCTAGGGATGGGGATACACGATGAGTGCACACACTGAGATGCAATGAAGGCCATAGCATTTTTAAATCAGAATTGGGAATTATTAGGATTAGTAGATCTGCAGGCCAGGAAACAACATGGGAGTGGATTTAAGCACATCAACTAAAACTCAGTCCCTAGACATCAGCATAGAAATGTTTTCCCTCCTTCAGACAGGATTGCTTCAAAAACTCAGTTAGATGCATGGATCTGTGTCGGTAAGTGCTTGTGTATACCCAGATGTGAGAGCATATCTACCTTTGCTTTTCCCGGAAGGGAAATGGCTACTCAATGTTTACAGTGGAATAAGACAAAAATAAGGACGGGATGCAGCTATTTGTGCGTGGACTCTATAAATCAGTTATGAAATTAGACTCCATTTGTCTGCCCTAGATCATACAGTTGCTCACAAAGACATCGGTTATAGATTTCAAATATGTGTATGTGTGTGGGTGAAATGTCTGGCTGTTGAATATTTCCATCTTACACCGGTGTCAGTTCAAGGTATACATTCTACTGTTGGCAGAACAATGGCTTTCCCCAAGTGTTAGTCTTGTTTTCAGAGTGTGTGATATGTTAGATCATAAGGCACTTGGGAATTAAGGCTGTAGAGGTGATGAAATGCATGAATTTGCCCATTTTAAGTAGTTAACCATTCCCTCAAAGATAAAGAGGAAAATGGAAGTGCCAAGTTAGAATGATCTGATCTGAGGAAGACATAAGAGCTTATTTCTGGCTTGAAGACAGGGGCAGAGGAGTATGTTACCTTCTAGAAGCTGGGAGCTGGAAATGGATCATCTGACCTCTGAAGCCCCCAGAAAGGAATAAAGTCCTACTATCACCTAGATTTTAACATAAGCAGCCTCTTTTAGATATGTGGCTCCTAGGATTGTAAAAGAATATATTGGATCTTGTTACAACCACTGAATCTGGGGCTGCGAGTTTAGCCTAGCGGTAGAGTGCTTGCCTAGCATGCACGAAGACCCGGGTTCGATTCCTTGGCACCACATACATAGAAAAAAGCTGGAAGTGGTGCTGAGGCTCAAGTGGTAGAGCTTTAACCTTGAGAAAGTCCAAGGACAGTGCTCAGGCCCTGAGCTCAAGCCCAGGACTGGCAAAAAACCCCACTGAATCTGTGGTCATTTTTATAGCAGCAACAGAACACAACTGCAGTGGTATGTGTGTTTCCAATTTTATGAACACAAATAATTTAAGTGAAAATTCAGAAGATAGTGGATGGAGCGCATAGTCGGAGAAGTTCCAGCTGGCAATGGGATCATAGGAACACTCATCCAGTGTCGCCATAAACACTACTTATGTGTAGCCTCACAAAGCTGCACACCGTGCCACCCAGTTCATAAACAACATCTACAGCAATCATTTCCATTTAAATGCTACTCTCCACAATCATTTGCTTCTTCTCTCTTTTTTAATGCATTATAATTAAAGGTAAGAGGAGAATAAGAAAGAAATTGGAATTTCTCCAGCTGCAATGTTTAAATGTAAGACACCACAATCTCAAGCCTTATGCTCAATTGGAAAGTAAAAACAAACAAACAAGCAAACAATGATTATAGATAAATCTCTAAATGAGATTCTACATAAATCCTGTCTTTGAACATGAGATTTGATGCAAGTCATAAAATATCTTTCCTTTTTGTAAACATGCACTGGGTTTTCCTTCCTTCCTTCCTTCCTTCCTTCCTTCCTTCCTTCCTTCCTTCCTTCCTTCCTTCCTTCCTTCCTTCCTTCCTTCTTGTCTTTCTCTCTTTCTTTTTCTCTCTTCCTCTCCTCCCTTCCTTCTTTCTATCTTTCTTTCTCTCCCTTCTCTCTCCTCCTCTTCATCTTTCTCTTTCTTCCTGGGGCTGGAATTCATGGCCTGGGTGCTATAACTTAGCTTTTTTCTCAAAGCTAGTACTCCACCACTAGAACAACAGCTCCATTTCTGGCTTTTCGGTAGTTCATTGGAGATAAGAATTTCAGACTTTCCTGCACTTGTCTGGCTTTGAACAGCTATCATCATAACTCAATGTCCTGAGTACCTATGCAGTGGGTTGAATTTCTTTAATGTTAAATAATTTAAATAGTTTAACAGAGAGATCTTTGTAAAGAATATAAACCATTGCACTAGTAATTGGTAGACAACTGCTTGAGGTTAACAATACCAGTAACAATTCTAACATAATATGGCACAGAATTGCTTTCACCAGGCAAAGAGAGAAACTGTTAAATCAAACAGTCAATGTGAGAATGTAAAAGTATACAAAGAGAGTCACTATTCCATGAGCGGATGAAAGCTAATGGTGTCTTCCTTCAGGGAGTCTCTCCTGTATTTATACTAGCTGGCATGTTCTCAAAGAAAGCAAACACATTTTAACATTACCATAAGCAAAACAAATCTTTCTCAAGCATTCCATCATCAAGGTCTGGGCATCACCCACTGCTTTAGGTGTAGGCTAGTGTCTTCATTATCACAGATGATCATAAACATCTGTTAGATACCTCTCTAGTGAACTGTAGAAGCCAATGGCAAAGCTTGAATCAACGAGATGTTGTTTTCTACATCATTAGGCTAAAGGAAAAAGACTATTTGTGGCGACTGAAGTAACTGCTACTATGTGTTATTTTTACACACTTTTATTATTAACAATAGTTTTCTTGTTATATGACTATTAACTCGTTTTTTATTTTAAGATATTCCTATCATCCCACTTGCCATTTTCCCATTACTGACTGTTCCTTCCCTAGTTTTGCTCTGAATTCTTCATAAGCCTTTTAATGTCATTCATTTTGTAAATTATCTTATTGAAAAGAGCTGAAGGAGTCAGTTTTTTCCTCTTTAAATGAATGTGTACATACAGGAGGGTAAGGAAAACACACACATTTCAGTTAAATTATTCAATAGTCAAAAAACTAATACTAAATGAATTTAAATATTGTTAGAGATACCTGAATTGCAATTTGACCCATTTTTAACTAGTTATATAATCTACAGTGAGTGACTGTACTCTTTGCCAATGGTTGAAATCACCATCTGCCTCACAGATATTTTGGGGGGAAGCATGACATAAATTAAATTAAATTAGATATAGTGTATTGCCTAGCCCCACAGTATCTTGCTTCTTTCTCAAAAGAGCTCTTGTTTTCCCCAGGCCTAGTTCTTCTAGAAGAATGTTCTACAGGTGAGTGAGAGTCTACCAGCACAGGGTAGTGAGGTAGATGAGAAAGTCTTCTCAGGGTTTCTGTGAAGTTCTCCCTTCTACAAAGTGGGAAGGGGGGAAAGAAAGCACTTTCCCTTGCTGCTGCTTGCTTGTTGCCTTTGACCACTTCTATATGAGAACATGAGGCTTTGATTGTTGGCTCCACTGAAAACAACTTCGGAAGTTCACCCACTGCTTTCTTCTGGAGTAACTGCTGGGTAGGAGTCTTTCTTAAAACTGCAGGGCCCGCCTTCTTTACAAACCTTTTGCTAAGATACTATCGGATAATCTAGGATTCACTATAAATTCAGGCTAATCTTAGTCTGGCTTCCCCTTGAAGAGGATCTTCCTAAGTAAATCCTAAGATTTTTGAAATATATGTTGTCTTGCTTCTGTTTGAATTACTTCCTGACTATATAGATTTGTTAGTAAATGTGCATTAATTTACATTGAATATTAGCAAAACTTATGTTTGGTTCCATTGTTATCTTTTATGATTTATTTTAATGTGCACAATTTTTCTTTTCCTCTCTCTGACAATGCTTGGGTTTAAAGTCAGCATTTCTTGCTTTCTTGATTTGCTCATTTGTCTGGTTCTCTAATACTTGAACAATGCCCCCAGCCTTGATTTTTTTCTAGTTCTTTTTTGTTTGTTTGTTTTTGAAACTGAGTCTATGGGACTTTTCTGCACAGGCTAGTGTGGAACTGCAATCCTCTGGCTCTGAGAGCTAACTGGCATGAGAAATATATGCTAACATTGCTTGGCTCAAGATGTGTTTCTAAATGTTTTCCTGAGGGCTGTCACCACCCGAGTTCAATCGTACTGCTTTGTGACACAGGTCTAGCTACAATATAGGACTGGAGGGAAAAGATGGTGGAGTACAGAAGACGGAGCTACATGTAAGAGCTTCCTTTGTCATGACTGTACAATGTAGGCTGGCCAGGGCTCGATTTCACAGACCAAGGCAACAGCAGTGCCCTCCAGAGAAGCCAAGTAACTACAAACGTGTAAATTCCAACGCATGTCATACAATCCTCTAAACAATATGAAACCCATCCAAACACCTTCCAATCGATCAAAGGGCAAATAGAAAAGCTGGGCCTTGCTCACGGACACATGATATATCTTACTTTATCAACTACTTGGGAATATTTCAACTTTCAACCTTTTCTAAAAAATTGGCCTTTTGGAGGTTTTTCCAATCAATATTTGTACTATTTGCTGCGAAAGTCTTGTCAATATTTGTACTATTGTTATGAGAAAAAAAAAACCTCAGCACATTTGATTACTTTGAATCATCAGAAAATGTTGAAAAATTGCAGAATACCTGGGAATTAGTAAGGGTTGTAGCAGGTATGAAATATGAGGCTAGGAAGTAATGTGATTGCATTAGATAGTGTTATGAGGCATCATCATTACGTCCTCTGAATGAGTAATGAACCTAAAGCTAACATGTTGGTCAGGAGCCAAGTAAGCTTGTAACTTGCTTTTGCCCTTTTCAAGAACATGCTCTTTGTAACAATTCTCCTATCGCTCAATGCCACCACACAGAGTGAGGAATAGAGAGGATAGGAAGACACAATAAAAGAGTAAATAGGATGACAGATTAAATTCAAATACATGATTTCAACTTTTAATCAAAGATTGATTTTTCAACCTTTTGTTCTGATTTTCTTAAGGCCATGCATCATAAATATGCAATGAAAGAGAAGCTTGATGACAAATTTTCATGAAAACAGCAAGGATTTGATTTTCAATCAATTTATCTTGAAACAAACAAGAAGCAACTCTTGCAATTATTATGGGTTGTGTAGCTACTGTGAGGATAAAGACACCCACCTTTGCTGTTCAGATGAGCTCAAGTTCAATTTCCCACAGTAGTTTTTAAAAGTGGCATTAGTTTAAGAACAGAAAACATACACTTTAGTTCAACTTCCATTTTGTAACACTGACAATTAAGGCATAACATAATTAATTACTATTGTAATTAATTCCAAATGAAGAATATTTCCAAGCTTTAAAATAACTTCTATTTTAAAATTTAAAAAAATAGGACTTACAAGACAGATATTTTTCCCTTTAGACTACAATACTTTTCAGTGGTCATATTAATTTACCTACAATAATTGTCACCATTTTAAGAGCATCCAATAAGAGGGGAATGATCTGTTTTCAATAGCATAGCTTTGCCAATATAGGAATCTACTCCTGCACCTATTCATTTTCCTTGTACTCAAAAGTTGAATTGAACTGGGTGCTAAGTTATTTCTTGCTCACGTAAATGACAGATTAATGTTATAAATAGAAGGAGAGGGCAACGAGTGTAGCCTGGGAGTAGAGTGCTTGCCTAGCAAGCACAAAAGACCTGGGTTCCATTCCTCAGTACCATATACACAGAAAAAGCCAGAAATGGCACTATGGCTCAAGTGGCAGAGTGTTAGCCTTGTTCAAGAGTATCCAAGGACAGTGCCAAGGCCCTTAGTTCAAGTACCAGGACTAGCAAATACATACATGCATGCATGCATACATACATACATACATACATACATACATACATACATACATACGTACATACATACAAATACACAAATAGATAGATGAATAAATAAATAAATAAATATATATATAAAAGAGAAATAGAGTTGAGGAAGCAACACAAGTGTTTTGGATTTACTAGGTTATTTTTAAATGTTTTATTTCTTCCCTTTAAGTATGTTATATCTTTCTTCCATAATTAAATTAAAATGGCTATATCTAGACATATGTTTCTTTAGTAACAGCTAAATGTTGCAATATAACATAACACATATATAGTCTACAGTGATTGGACAGTTTATTAAGAGAAAGACAATCTTACTTTTTTAATGACTTTCTTCATCCTATCAAGTGTGTGTGTGTGTGTGTGTGTGTGTGTGTGTGTGTGTTGTGTGTGTGTGTGTTGTGTGTGTGTGAAACAGAGCCTGACTTCAGGGTCTTACGTTCTTACTCAGCTTTCTTTCTTACAACTCTTGCTCTGTTACTTAAACCATGGGTATACTACAGCACTTTTTATTAGAGTCTGCCTAATTGAAGATAGAATCTCACAGACTTTTATGTTCATATTGGCTTCAAATCATGAGCCTTCTGTCTCAGACTCCTGAGTAGCTACTATTACAGGCATGAAGTATACTCATGTCTGGTTCGTGGCTCTGACAAACACTTTTGCACACTGGCAGAACACAAAATCAGTGTAGAAAGGTTAGTAGTTTTTCTATAGACTAACAACAAACAGAGGAAGAAATAAGGAAAATTATTCCATTTGCAGTAACCTCTCAACAAAAAAATGTAGAAATAATTTTATGTAAGGAACTCAAAGACCTTTATAATGAAAATGATAAAACACTGAAGTAAGAAACAAAAGCAGAGCTCTATGATATAAGTAATAATGTGCTTAATATTAATTATAATGGGCAAAAACTGTAGCATGAACTGTTTGTACTGCTTTGTGAAGAGCATCTCATTTCTTTCTTTCTTTCCCAACTGACTATAAATCCCAGCCATTCAGATGCTTGTAGAGACAGGCTATTTGTCTTCTGCTTGGTTCCCTTTTGAATGACTGAATGAAAGAAAGAAAGAAAGAAAGCTTTGGCACATGCTAAAAAAAACCTGTAGCATGACTGAGGGGTGGTTTAATCAAATCCAATAAATAATATGATAACATACTTCCTAATATATTATTATATACTATTATCAGTAGGTTAAAATGACCTTCCCCTAGAAATGTTATACTATTTATGATAAAACTATATTTTATAATTAATTTATTAAGACTTTATTCCATAATAAAAAACCCTTATATTTATTCTATAATTTAAAAAGGCCAGTTCCATTCCAGTCTAGAAACTTCTGTGAGTCATACACATCTTGATTAGCAGAGACCCAGGGCCCAGCACAGTTCCATATACCCTCAACATTTGAATGTAGGACTTTTTTTCAGGTTTGGGCCTTTCTGAATACTTTTTAATTTCACATTGCTCTAGATGAAAGACTAATACCTACTTGGCATGGCAATGTTGAAAGGAATTAATATTTGGGAAACACCAACTTTACCATCATTTTATTTCAAAATTATTTCTATTTAAACCAGTTCTAAAACACAACAGCATCCATTTGTCAATGCCTGAAGATTCTTTTGCTTGTCAGAACTGGAGAGTGCTTCTGGCATTTGGCCAAAAGGAAACTTGGGATGCTGCACAAATTCTATAGTGCACAGGCCTAAAAAAAATCACTTCACTTAAAGTATTAATAGTGTGAATGATGGTGAAAAAACTTTGCTTTGAACTTATTTCTTTTGAAATAAGTCTAACATCTCTTTGTTACTGTGACTCTTCATCTCTTTACTGTGATGTGGTCCTTATTTGCAAAGCATCCGTTCAAATTACTATAATTGATTCTGATTGATTGGTGGTGGAGTAAGTTCTTGAAAATTTTGAATGGAAGCTATAAATGCTATGAGTAAGTTCTTGAAAATTTTGAATGGAAGCTATAAATGCAGGCATCTATTAGATGGAGAAATTGCTATGCACTAATGTTCTAAAATAAGCACATACAAAATGCTATGGAAAGTTATTGAGTTAAATGTACTTTTTTTTTAAAGGTTATAACCTTGCATCTTGCCAGTTACCTTGACTGAGTAAGAAATAGAACACCAGAAATAATGAGATTCAGTTTATTTCCTCCTCTTGTACAGGCTTATAGAGATGGGATTTACTTCTGAATGCTTCTGCAGTGTTAAATTTTCCAAACAAGCTTGAGGATATGCACTCAACCTATTCTGGTACTTGAAAACACACTTTATTTGATCACAAATAATATGTTTTGTTAACACACATGTGCCAAGAATAGGTCACTCTGTAGCAGATATGTTTGCATTTTCCTTTTAAGAGATTTGAAGTGATTTTTTTTAGTTATTCTTAAATTTTTTCTATCAATTCTATAGAGTATGCAGAACTTTTAATTCTTTCACACTGGTTAATGTTTTGCCTGTCAGTGTTAGTGATGCAATTACTCTCCTCACTGAGATTTAGGCAGTATTTTCGCTCTGCCTTTATTTGTTCTGCCGTAACTAAATATCATATAAGGAAATACCTAGTGGTTCAAATCACATTGAGTTTTTAACCTTATTAAAAATCTATTAGGACTGGGAGTTAGGCATAGGGGTAGAATGCAGGCACAATGCCCTGGATTTGATTCCTCAGGACCACACAAATAGAAAAATCCCAGCAGTGGTGCTATGGCTCAAGTGGTAAGCTCAAGGACAGTCCCAGGCCCTGATTTCAAGTCCCAGGACTAGCAAAAAATAGATAAAATCTAATGATGGTTTGGTTAATTCCACTAGAGACCCCTCTGGTTTGAGTATATTTTTGCCAGTCTTGGGCTTGGGGTCAGGGCATGAGCAACGTCCTTGGGCTTTCTCAAATCTAGTACTCTATCATTTGAACCACAGCACCACTTCTGGCTTTTTTCTATATATGTGGTACCGAGGAATCAAACCCGGGTCTTCATGCATACTAGGCAAGCACTTTACCACTAGGCCAAAATCCCAGCCCTGGTTTGGGTATTTTTACTGTAGTTTGTTCAATTACTCAAACCAGTAGCTTTACTGGTATACCCAGGGAAGTAAATGGAATTTATAGGTATGAATAATATAAAATGAAAGGTGAGACAAGAGGAGTTCTGTTATAATGGAAAAACCTATATATGAAATAGCTTCTGGGCTCTCTTGATCCAGCAGTTCAATCTTGTATATGAAAAGATTAGCTTGCTTGCTTGCTTTTCTGTGTTCTATTAAATTGGACCAATCACTGGCTATCTCCACAACAGCAGACTATTATTCAGACAAGAAGAGAAATATATTTCTTTCAAGGTATCTCAGAAAAGCTTTCTTTGTGTCACTTTGACAAATGTCATGTGATTCTAAAGTACAATCTGACTAAGAAATAGTCAACAAGATTTGACCAAACCTGAATAATTGAATCAACTTTGTGATCAAGAGAATGATGTTATCCAGATTGATTTATCCAGTCAGTTACCCCTGCCCCCAGAAGTAGAGAGTACTCATGTCTATGTTAACTGCCCTTGTGGGCGTCACCTAACGAGAATGTCAAGTCATAGAATCAGTGACTTGGACTTACTTCCATCTATATTTCCATTGCAGAACACATATCTTTACACATTATAGGAATCCAAAATGTTAGCACAATGTGTACACAGTATTCATTGTCTAATAAAAGTTACTGTTAGGTTTGTTTCTTTTCACCAATTTCTACACCACCCTTTGGTAACCTGCTTTATGCCAGGTGTAGAGAAGACTCTGGGAAGAAAATGGTGAGTGATTATGGCATTTTTGCTATAAAAGGGAGATAGGTGAGTATATAAACCATTTCAGCAAACCATGGCAACTACAGAGTGCTATAGGGGCTCATAGTTGAGGCACTTAATGGCATCAGTGACTTATATGTGTAATCATAGTTATTTAGGAGGCTGAGAATTATGGTTTGAAGCCAGCCTAGACTGAATATTCAACAGACTCTGTCTTGAAGAATTTAAGAAACTCTGTGTATAATTAATCAGCAAAATAATATGGACTGGAGGCATGACTTAAGTGGTAGAATATCAGGCCAAGTCTTTGGTTCAAGCTTTAGTCCAAACATAAGAAAATAAAGAAAAGGAGGAGGAGAAAAGATGATGAGATGGAAGAAAAGGAGGAGGAGGAGAAAGAGAAGAAAAAAAAAGAGGAGGAGGAGGAGGAGGAGGAAAGGAGGTAAAAATAGTGGCATTTCAATGAATATCAGCCACATTTACCAAAACTTGTCCATTCAAGGACCAAAATGGAAAGGACATGTAGGACAACCGATAATTTTAGAAAGTTACAATGCTTTATACATAGTATGATATTTTCCGTATTGGATTGAAATGGTTCATTATTCATAGAGGTATGCAGTATACATCATAAAGAAGTCAGATCTGCAGAAGCATGTATTGGCTAGTGTTTAATCTTTTTCTTTTTCTTTTTTTTTGTGCTGGACCTGGGCTTTAAACTTAGGGTCTGGGCTTTATCTTTGATCTTTTTTGATGAAAGCCAAGCAGTCTACCATTTGAGCCACAACTCTACTTTTGACTCCTTTCCTTTCCATTCCTTTTTCTTTCTTTCTTTCTTTTTCTTTTTGCTGGTTAATTGGAGATAGAACCTCAACGATTTTTCTGCTCAGGCTGGCTTTGAACCATGATCCTCAAATCTCAGCTTCCTGGGTAGCTAGGATTATAGGCATGAGACACTAATACCTAGTTTTATTTCAACTTTTTTATCTTGCACCGACACCAGATAGTCTTATTACTTAGAAAGAACCTTAGAAATGGGTGTTCATTATTTCTTCATCGATTCAGGTAGCTATAATTAAGTATCACAGATAGAGTGGCTGATAAACAATACAAAGGAGGCTGAGTTTCCCGAGATCAAAGGCTGATAGATTTTCATCAGGTGAAAGCCCACCTCTTGACTCAGAGCTGGCCCCGTGTCATTGGGTCCTCACATAGTGTTAGAATCATGCCTACTTTCTTGATCCAGCATCTCATTCATGTGTATAAAGAAGGTCTCTTGTATAAGGCTACTTACAAGGTTCTGCTTTTATGACTTAAAAGTTTCAGAAATTTTACTAACCCAATAGCATTATCTTTGGGATGAGGCTTAATGCATACACTCAGAGATGATACAAACATTCATCTCATAGAACCCAGTGAAGTCAGAGGCTTGCAGTTTAACAGTAGATGTTAGAAATAAGTTTGCTTCGAAGAAATTAGTGCTGTTCAGGAAACGTGAACTTACAAGAATATTCTGGAGACATTCCCATTCTTGTAAGAACACAGGGAAATTATAATGAAATCCATATAACTTGACCTCTTTGGGATAATGCCTGAGGCCAGGACTATTAGTGGCTCTGAATCCGATTATTATTTCAGAGACTACCAATTATAATATTCCTGGATCATGACTGCAGCCTGTGGTCACTTTGCCTTGAGTGAGCTTTTATGAGCAATACGTGAAACTGGGAGTTCACATTGGCTGTCTCAAAAGAGTATAAAGGAATGTTGAACATGTTATTAACTCTCATTCACTAATCCCTACCCCATGACAATGGCTATCATTAATTTTAAATATCCTAACATTCATCTGTGGCCAACTGTCATAGAGTATTTCTAGTGATTCCAGAAATAAGGAAGAACATGGTATAATCAGACATACACATAGCTCTAAAGTAAGAGTGCTTAACATCTGAAGTTGAGAGAAAACCAACACAGTATGGTATATAAGTACACTAGTGATATTAATCATAATTTCTGACCAAGTGTCTGGCAGAAGCATCTGGAAAATGGAAAGATTTATTTTGGCTCCTGGTTTCAGAAGGCATTGTCTATAAGTATTTGCACCAATGTACTTGTCACGGTGATGGGATCATTTGGTGGAAAACAACATCACCTAAAGTTTCCTGAATCTTCTAAGATAGAACCATTAACTACATGAATCTATGGAGTACATTTGTACTCAAACCAAGGAAAGGCATGATGCATAGATGTAGGCACAGCTGAGAGAAAGAGAGTGCCAAGTACTGTAAAGGTTTAATGAGACTGGAATATGTACACTAGTTTAGCAGTATGAGCATAGATGATGATCTGGGTGAGTGGTAGGACACGACAGAGTATGAGAAATAATATTCACCGTTAATAACTCTAATGGCTGATTGTCAGAGTTTTCATACTTATCGAATGCTTTAGGTGGATTAATTACTCCATTTAGTGTAAGCACAATCCCTAGTTGTCAGTAGTAACTGGGGCCAAGAGAAATTGAGTCACTTATCTAAGGCCACAGAGATAGCTACTAATAGACACTGAGTCTGAATCCCAGCAATCAGATACTTTATTTACCTCAGTACAGGGAGTCATTGGGGATAAAGATGTGCTTTAGGAATACTGAATTTGTCCTAAGGAAAAGCGGAAAGTAATAGTTGGAGAGCCATAAGGGGCCAAAGCATATTTTTAAAATGAAAGGTACTTGAGAACATTTCCAAGCTACTCACACTAAAACTAGCATAAAGACAAATAGAAAAGAAATAACTGAACAAAATTCTCTCAGGAAGCAGAGGGTCATGAACCATTAAGAGAAAGAGAGATAAGAAATTTTCCCTGTTGGGAAATTTCAGGGTAGGAGATATGAATGGCAGGGCCCTGAGAAAACTTTTGGCTGATATGTTTGTTTTCTTTGTGAAGTATGAGGAAAGTGAAGGAGGAAGTTTCAAAAAGTAACTACTATTGAGAACAGAGAGAAAAGTAAATATTGAATGTAAAGATTTCCTGGTAGAGATGAGAATTCAGGTGTGTTTGGAGAACAGAAATATGACAGAAATAGGTTGATAAATTGACTTTTTGAGGAAAAAATGTGCAATATCCTGGTTTCTACAATTTGTGGTACCAACACTCCCATCCTGGCTCAAGCTAGCCATTGGTTTAACAAATGTGTCAACAGCTTCTAAGCTATTTGTTGGGAGACAATCATCTGGCCCCATTATCTGAGAACTGATCCCAAGGACCAGTGGGACTAAAGAGAGGCAGATGGCCTAGGAGACTACAGAAAGCAGTTATTGGGATACTGGCAAAAGCATGGTTCTGAGTAGCAGCTAGACCATGTGAATCCCTGCCAGTGGAATCAGAAAGGGCATGGTTAAGGCAAAAGCCATTTCATTCAAGCAGGAATGTACCTGGTTTGTCAAGGAGTCAGGCACATTCCTAGAGCCAGAGTCCAGTTGTGAAGGCGCACGTACCTTGGTATGGTTTGGCATATCTATAGTATACAGGGAAATTATTATGCAGGTGATGAGGGTCACCTTATAAGAATCCTGGCTACAGCTTACGATGGCTGCAACCATGTATAGCAGAATCTACACAATATTTAATCACTGACTCTTAGGAAAACAATGACCTGAATCTATCTCATCTCTACTTTGCATCTGCTTGTGCAATTCTTCTCCACAGTTCAAAGAAAGAAAAAAGCAGGATTCTTGGTTTGGTTTACAAATGTTGTTTATTGTTTGACAAGGTAAATGGGATAACAGAAAAAGGGGACAAGAAAGTGAGGAATGTTGCTAATAGTGTTTAATGTGATGTGATAATGTGTATGTATTAAGTAGATATAAAATAATAAATAATCTGTATAATAATCTCTATCATTATGGCGTTTTTATGTATATATGTAAATAAATGTCTGTTTTCTCCATTCATTGACATTGTGCACCTGAAAATGTAGACTTTAAACTTCTAAAGTTTTCCCAATCACAGAATCTTATTCTCCTCTCTCACCACAGTTACTTTCTCTTCATTGTTGTCATGTGGCATTTTTGTGCAACACAAATGGAAATGTTTCTTGCATTCCATTCTCATTTTTTACTAATTTATTTTGCTCTGTTACAAGTAAGTTACCTCCGTGAGGATTATGTTTTCCTCACATGGATGTCCTTATTGGAGTGCCAGATTCATGCACTCAATGTTTTTGTTTCGTTTAATGGTTAAGGTCCAAGTAGTCTATAAATGAGTCTTGAAAGATTTAAATCATCTGTAGAACAGTAACATATAAACAGCTAACACATATTTCTAATGCTGCATTCTCATTATGTGAGCAGTAAGTATAACTGTAGGGCAAGGAGGGAATTTTCTATTAAGGTAGTTAAGGAATACTGTCAGTCTATTGGCTATTTCTCATCCTACAAAGAAGTCATTAACTGATTATGACACTTTCCTGCTGAGCCAGACTAAACTTTATTCTTGGTGCTCAAAAATTTAGCAAGTACAGGAAGGCACTGGAGCTGTGAGTGACTCACAGAAGATACACGTGTCCCGTTGTTCGGCTGCCTGGGAAGCCTGCCAGCCACCCCACAAATTCTGAGGCCAGAATGGGTCCTCACCTTCGGCCTTCTAGAGCTTGTCCAGGGCCTCCTACCCAGTGAGTCCACGTCACAAAAGTTCCAGGCTTCTGTTCTATGCATAACAATCCACAAAAAGGTTGCTGGGATATTAACAGGCAATTCTATGCAGATGCTGATTCATGTGTGTTAACAATGCTAGGCCAGAAATAGGCTGTGGATTATATTCACTGTACTTTATGTGTAGTTCTATCTTAGATTCTTAGCTGGCTAAAAAAAACATAGCGTCAGGTTTGTTCCAGGAGGACAGTGCTGGTTAGGTGATCCCTTTATAGGAAGAGATAAAGAAATGTCTGTCAGATGCAAATCTCTCTAATCATAAAGCAAAGGAAGACTTAGGTTGGAATGTTGACATCTCCTCAGTAGAATCCGCTTTCATTCATCACTCTCCTCAATTTCTTCAGAAAACTTTCGGGGTTTGACATTGGCTTCTATTTACTTTCCATTTCGGATAAAGATAGAAGGATGTAAAGCTTGATTGACTCAGTTTCTCTCTCTTCAACTTCCTCTCTGTCTCAACTTCCATATTCAGAAAGACCTGTGGCAAAGCTGTGGAGCCCAGCAGTATGTCACTGGCCTGCTGATGTCCACCATCTCATGGCCTCCAAGTCCAATGTCAGTGTAACAGCGGAGGTAAGAAGAACATCTTGTGAAGTGATTAAGTCACACTAAATGATAAATGATCAGCAAAATGTATCAGAATCTTTAAGGCATAAAACATGACACTACAGATAGGAGGACATATTAACACACACGTGTATAATTTAATCACATGAGATTTACTCTTTGATGAGTTTCTTTTACACATATCCACACACAAATACACATATGCATGCACATGTAATTTCTTCTTATTATTTTGTCTTTTTTCTTTTCTGGACCTTTCAAAGGAAATAGCTAAAGAAATGGAGGGAATCCAAGGATATTGAAAAAAAGTAGAAACAAACTTTAGATTCTGGATTATGGGTGCTTCTCACCTCCCTTTCATTTCTAGTGTCATCACCATGCTGGGTTTTTTTTTGGAGGGGGGTACAACTGTGACTATTAGAATTCTTTCATGGCAGGTTGGCATGTGACTGATGAATGAACATTCCTGTAGCATAAGCAATTTTATGGTGTGTTCTCTTAAATTAACATAATTCTAATGACCTTTATGATTTGACCATGGCTTATGTACTGTTTCTACTGTTCATCAGAAAGAAGTTATTTCTGAGGAATGTGAAACAAAAGACTTCATTTTGATGCCTGGGGTGGGTGGGTTGGGAGGAAGGGAAGAATGTCTCTGTGAGACAGAGCACATCTCTCTTGTTAGATACCCTAGGATGTTGCTGTGGGTTTTGACAGACTCATTGCATTATTGAAGTCAAATGACTCCCTAGGAACATGTAACAGCTCAACAGCATCTGAATATTACTCTCTGCACAAAACACACAAACAAAACCAAAACAGAACATATATATTATATATATACATGTACATATATATATATATCTCCTTCTTCCTCTTATTGCAGAAGCATCTCTGTATGTTTGAAACAATAATTCTGTTTGTTCAGTAGATGCATCCTGGACAGCTGCCAGCCCACCCTGTGGTGCTGAAGCAATGACTGACCCCCTGAACAGTTCCTGTGATGTAGCATTTAGGAATTATTCAAGACCAAAGGCATGTGTTGGCCATGTTTTTTATTTTTCTGTTACAATGAAACTGAAAGAAATTATGTATGGCAGGAGGGGGAAATTTAAATTAGGGTCCCTACCTCTTTCCCCTCTTGGGTTTGATCATTTATTTTTCATTAGCAAAGGTATTATTTTTCATGAATTCTTTTAATGTTCTTTTTCCTCTCTCCAGAGGGCAGATTCAAATTTTTTCTGAAAATTAATGAATGCAAATAATCTGTGAATAAAGATACAATAGTGGGAAAACAATTATTTTAAATTTTTAGACATAATTAAGAAATATATATATATACATATATAAAATGCTACTACAGAAAGTATTTACATCTTATCCACATAGGCACCTCAGGTTTATCTAAAACATATATGAGATGTTATATAATATTTACCTTGATATATAATGTTTGCATTGCTATTTTTATGTGCTGTGCAATTTAGAATTAGATCTAAATTTTTGCAGAAAGCTAGCAAAATCCCTGTTTGATATGAACATTCTAAGAATTATTACTGATCAGCATAAAGGCCAGATATGTGACAGTGAGCATAAAATTTCCCCAAATAAATAGAAATTGTAATGGACAATCCATCTACAGGTATAAATGAAGTTGAGTTTAGTAAACTGAAGAAAGAAGAAGTTAAAGATATCTACACAAAATTTATTTCTATTTTTCCTGTTGGATAGAAAGCCTCTTACCATGCCTGAGGGTTTAGAAACTGGATCTTCGGCTTCTTGTATGCTAAACACAAGCTACGTCTGAGCCCTTGTTCTAATTTGTTCTTTGGAATAATTTTAAGAATGTGGGTCACATTCATGTTTATGGATGAAATCATCTGACTTTTAAATCTAAAACTCAAAGCTATTTACTAGCTGGGTGCCAGTGACTCACACCTGTAATCCTAGCGACTCAGGATGCTGAGATCTGAGGATCAAGGTTCAAAGTCAGCCCAGCAAGAAAGTCCATGAGACTTTTATGTCCAATTAACCATAGAAAACTGGAAGTGTTGCTATACCTCAAGTGGAAAAGTGCTAGCCTCAAGCTGAAGAGCTTAAAGACAATGTCTTTGAGACAAGAGTTCAAGCCCCACACTGACAAAAAAACAAAACAAAAAAATAACAACAAAAAACCTCCCCAAACCCAAAACTGTTCTGCAGCAATAGAAATCTTCTCTAACTTCTCTAGCGACAGTCCCATGAAAGAACTAGGAGCCAACTGTGACTACTGAATCTGGAAAGGCGTTAGGAATTGAATTTTCATTTTATTAAAATTCAGAGGACCACATGATTTGATGATAAAGTAAGTCTCACTATACCTGCAGTGTTAAAAAGCACAAGTATGATTTTTTTTCCAAGTCTTTTCATTTCCTTACAAATGGGGCAATGTCATATTAAGTGAAGTAAGCCAGACCCAAAGGAACATAGGCTGAATGGTTTTTCTCATTTGTCATAATAATTAGTACTAGAGACTAAATGAAAGGATTTCTGGATATGGAAACAAGAGCTATATAATGTGTGATTGTTGTTCTTAATGTACTATGTGATTTCTCTTTTTTGCCCTTTGGTTAATCTCATATTGTTACTGTATCTGACTTTGTTACCTGGTATTTTATATATATGTTTATTTATTTATTTGAAATAGGAAAGGGAAGGGGTAAAAACAAGATGATTGGGAGGGTGGGGGAAGGAAATGGGGACATAAACATGAGAAGGGATATCAATGTGTGAGAAGTAATGTACCTACTACCTAGCAAATGTAACTGTAACCCCTCTATACATTAACCTGACAATGAAAAAATAAAAAAATTAAAACTCAAAAAACAAGTATTTTAAGAAAAAATTACATATATTTCAATGAGCATGGGTAGTTAAATTTAGGACAGTATATTTTATTTATAAAATAAATTGGATTCAACTCCTTTTAATGTAAGCATAATTCATGAGAACTAATTCATCAAAAAGCAATTAAAAATACCTAAAGTGGTAATTTGGAAGAAAATTCCATGACATGTTCTGATATTCACAAAAGTGAATCTAATACTGATATTTCTGTAACTACTATTAGGTGGATATTAACTATGATGTTTATAACCTGTGGATTATGGTGGCTATAAATTTTAATCTAAAAAGTTACTTAAAAGCCTCAAATTTTATCACTGATCTGCCTTGTGAAATGTGACTTCTGCTTTAACTGGAAATGTGACGTGACACACAACTACAAAATTCCTGACTTGGTTGAGATTCAACAGTAATCCTTACCATTACCATCTCGTAGGCAAATACCTCTTCCCCACAGTTCCCTTTTGTGCCAAGCATTAAGCAACAATACCAAGTCACTGTTTTAAGTTGTTTTTAAAAATATGTATGAAACCAAGCAGAAAGTGAAACCATTAGATCAGAAGATGGAATTGCTGGTTCTGGTAGCCCTCAATTATGCTTTCTGATTACAGTTGGATCAATGACAGTAAAAGGACTTAACTTTGAGAGGATGTTAAAAGGAATTGCACATTCAGTGGTTGCTTTACATTAGCCCCAAATTCTTTCAGAACTTCCAATCACAGAGGGAAAAATGACAAATAGAAGAAATTCTAAGGAAAGGGATATACTACCTTCTTCAAAAACTTCTGCCTAGCTTCATACACACATGAAGAGCTGAACTAAGGTTCTTGTATCTTCCTGAAATGTGAGTGTTCTGAACTTGTGTTTGTACGATTCATGTCTCTGTGGCCTTGGTCTGCATATCAAATTTTTTTAAAAAGTAATTTGTATGTTCAGCCATTTATTTTGTATATTCCAATTCAGATGAGGCCATCACAACAGCTGCTGCATGCTGTATGACTGGTATTCAGGGTCAATATTTGCAGTCCTAGCTGTTAGCTCCAGGGTTCCTTTGGTCTATTATTTGCCTTTCTGCCCAGGTATAAAAACCTGTTAAGGGTGACAGGTGGCTTAGGGACGAAGCATGTGACTATGGATGGAATACTTTCTTTCCTCTGTGCCTCTGGGAAGACTTTTTCTTTAGTATTTAAGGGAATGATCTGAGGTGCAGAAGACAAAGCAAGAAAAAAAAAGAAAGAAGACAAAGCAAGAAGAGTCTCGACAGCTGTATCTCACCACTTCAGTATCCGGCCTCAGAGGCCTGATTTTAGGAGAGAAAGGAGAGAGTGTTGAGCACACAACTCCTGGTTTGAACGGGGCTATTTTGGATATGCGTTTTGTGTGACTTTAGTTCCATTAACTGATTTTGTGGACCTGAAGTGTCTTGATTGATAATTTGAAAATGATGACTCCACACGGATTGTAAGAATTAAAATTAGAATATGAAACATTGAAGAAGTGCTTGGCGAGGCTGTGCTCCATGCCAGCTGATGCTCCCGTTTGAATTTTATTGACTTTGGGAAGAATTGAAAGGGAAGGAGAAATGTTCTTTTGGAATGCAAAAGGCAGCCATTGACCTTGAAGGATCCAAGTCACAAAGGAAACTGGGTCTTCACTTTTTATAGCAGTTGGCAGTCAAACAGACTTGGTTGATTTGGAGGGTTTAATTACAACTTTAAGGGTTTTAGAGACATGTTGACCACAAGATGCAAACGTTTTAGACACCATCCTTAGAATCTGGGTATGTCTCAAACACTGAATACAAATTCTGTGAAGACAAATTCAGCCTTCTGGTATCATTATTGTCATTACTATTCTCAAGTCTCATGTGTTAAGTAAAATGCACTCTGTTAATTAAACTGAATTGAGTTGCAAAATTGCGGATTAAAGAAATCACGTTTTTGCTGCTACAATTGCATGAAGATATAAATGTTCTATTCTCCACGAAATCTGCTAGAGAGGTTTAAAATTTATCAATCCTCTTAGCTTTGCTGCTTTGAAGACCACACAAAAAAATGGCCCATCTCAGAGAAACCTTGCAAATTACAATTCAGATTTTAGACATGACAGGAGCTCATTCACAGTGGAATTTCACATTACATCTAGGGCATGCATGAGATTTAAAAGTCATGCTTTTTCTCTAAAGCACTCACTACAAAAGATATATCACACATACTCAGGCTATTTAAAACTCAGCAAGGGAAATATCAACAGATTTTTCTCCAAGTGTGCTCTCTGATCAACGAGGGAAATAAAGTCTTTCTTATGAAAAGCAATGAATTGAAACAATTCTAGGGTATTAAAGCCTAGGGGTACCTGTCTTACTTGGCTGGAATTTTGTCTGCTTCAAGTATAAAAATCTGTTTACATAGGCATATGTGTGCATGAGTGTTATTTTCTCACTTAAGAATAAATTTTTAGCTTGCATAAATTCAGTGGTTTTTAGAATGTTTAGAAAGAAACAAACCATTAGACATTTTTGTTTTGAATTATTCATTGGTCAATTAAGAACCCCTCAGTGGTATACAAAATAAATAAAATGAACCCTCCTTTTTGTAGAAAGGAAAACTACTGTTCTCTAACAAGAATAGTCAAGGGTAATAGTCTCAGATATGATGTGATGTTTGAAAATTATTGTCAGGAATTTATTTTTCCCATTCATTCTTAATTAGAACTTGAGAAACATAATCAATCCATGTATGTCTGTCTATCTGCCTGTATGTAACACATACATGCTTGTATGAGGCATCTATCTCTGATCTGTCTCTTGATCAATTTATCCATATTTTTCAAGAGGAATTCAACTAGATTTCACACAACACAACCTGAGTAAGAAAGCATGATGGAATAGGTTGCCTTCCTCCATAAAGAATCTCAGTGTCTTTGTTTCTTAAGGTCTCAAGTATTTTTCTTAAAGCCCATGAACATCGTGGTAAGTAATATATTCAAAATCGACTGAATTAATTCTGAATCACACCTAAACATATTTATACAACATCTAAATTAGTGTTGTCCTCAAATCTGGATAAAATGGATAGATAAAACTACCACTTTACTCTTCATGCTTAATAGTCACTTAGAAGGTGATGGATAGCTTTGAGCTTGCATTTTATTTATGTGCTAGCAATCCTAGAAAATTGGACTGCCTTTCTTTAGATTGTCTCACCAGAGTCCTTGCTTTAAAAAGAAGAATTGACAGTCAGCAGCATTACTATATGTATGGCAAATGTTTTCCTTGTGGTAAAAGACCTCATCCCAGAATGAGGGAAATGAAAAAGATACTGGACCAGTGGCAAGCTACCTTCTGTCATCTGTTAGAACAAAGTGGCTTGTGACTCAAGTCTAGCATACTGCCTGTTTTTGCATAACCTATGAATGAAGATTGAGTTTTATGTTTCTCAGTCACTGAATAAAAATCAGATGAAGAGAGCGTGGTATGTGAAATTCAATAAAATTTGACTTAATGTCTACAAGAATATTTTCTTAGAACAAAAGCTATGTCCCCAATTCTGATATATTCTATAGTGACTTTTCTCCTATAGCAGAGATGAGTGGTTTCAGTTAAGACAATGTACTCTGGACACCTTAAAATATTTACAGTTATACTTCCACAGTAAATTGTTGCTGCTCCCTGTAGTACAACATTATACTTGCAGCTATAAATTGAAATATTAACTTGCTGTACATCATAGAAGAATTTGTTCCTACACCTGCCATTTATCTTTTTTTTTCTCTCCAAATCTAGCTCTTCACAGAGACTGTCAGGTATTTTAATGTGGAGAAGTTTATAAACTGAAATTTCAAATTTTCTTTTCCTTTCCTAAACTTAGTATCTCATTTCTAGATGAAATCCCCTTTACTATTAAACACTTAATTTTCTAGTAGTATGATCTCCACTTAAGATTTTTTAACATCATGGTTCATCCACATAAAATGCAATTTTAGCTTGGTTATGCTATCTCTACTTATTTCCTCCATCAGAACATTTTAACATTTTATATAGCTTTTTTATATAATGTGTGGTATTGGTTTTGGATCCTGTAGTGTTTGTTTGTTTGATTGTTTGTTTGTGGCAGTAGAGATTGAAACCAAGGCCTTAAGTATGTGAGACATAGCCACTTTGCTGCTTGAGGCAGATATATGCCCCTAGCTATTTTTGGCCAGAAGGATATCGAAATACCCTTTATCTTCCAGATCTGTAAAGGAACTTTGGTGTCTGCTTTGACTCTTCTTCTTTTAGCCTCTGTTCTTACTAGGTTTTGAAAATTAATGGCATTTATGCTCCATTCTGAGCAAAATGAACCTCACATTATCTCTAGGTTAAATTAAGTTCATTTGTTCATTGACAGACAAGTCTATTTTACCTATAGGCACCTGACTCTTTTTTTGTTATAATTATTATTGATTATTTTTTCCTTTGTTTTCTTTTAAAAAAATCTTTCTAGATGACTTCTAGTCCACTGAGACTGATACTGTAAATGCCATTTTCCTTCCCCTCATGCTTTCTTCTTCATTTCCTGAGGGCTTTTCTATTTATTTAATATAACTTTATGACAATGATTTTTAACTTTAATTTCCATAACTTTATTTCCTTCTGTGTTAGAACTTGTCTACTCTTTTTGGATACCTTTATGGCTGTTGGTTGAATTGTTTGAACATTTTCTTTCCTTCATTTAGCTGAGTTTCCCATAGTGTGAGGTTGATTTGTTTTATTATATTTCATTTTTTATGGGTCATGGGGCTTGAACTTGGCCTGGGTGCTGTCCTTGAATTCTTGAGTTCAAGGCTCTTGAGCCAAGCCCCACTTCCCACTTTCTAGAAGTTAACTGGAGATAAGAATCTCAGGTCCTTTTGTGCCCTGGCTGACTTTGAATCTTGATTCTGAGATGTCAGCCTCCTGAGTAGCTACGATTACAGGCATGAGCTTATATTTCATTTTGGGTGGAAGAATGTGGGTGACAGACTCTGGTGCCATAAAATCTGCTTCTCAGAAGTACCTCCTCCCTACACATTAGGAAAAGCAGTGCTTTTTGAGATGAACAGAGATGTCATTTGCTCCTGAGAAAATTCTTGTTATCACACGGAAATTCTGAATGGAATTTTTTTTTTGTTATAGAGAATAGGGAGAAGACATTGGGTGTCTAGGGCCCTGGAACAGCAAGATGTTTACATGTGTGAGCATTCCCTCCCATTCATTTTCCTTCCTTCTTCATGTTTCTTTTCTCATATGGCTCAAGAATGAATGACACAGGCATAAACAAGCTTGAGGTTAGAACAGCAGGTCCTAGGTCAGACTGCACCAAGAATGTGGTTCAAAGAAAGCAGCTACTTTCTGTGAAATTTTCTGATTCACCAGGTACAGCTGTTCTGCAGAGAGCAAAACAAGGGCAGAAGGCTCTGGAGGTAAACAAGGCTAGCCTTAGACAAATGCAAGGACAGCAGAATTCTGTTCTAGCTCTCCACAATTTCTTCACTGGATTCCTTATCTCTTCTCTTTTTCATGCCCAGCAAAAAAAAAAAAAAAAAGGATGCATGTTCCTAAGGAAATCAACCTTTCTTGCACCATGGAACCTGATTCCCCAGGCCCCCCTTCCCCTTTCCATTTAAGTGTCCATTTAGAATTAAGTGATTACAATAATTTCCCCAGGAGAAATTGACCTTTGGGATATCTGGCCATGTCCTTTATGCTGCTCAATGTCAAGTAATCTTAAGTCCACGTGAGAATATAGGAAGCTGCCTTCACTTAGCAAGAAAAGAAACTGCAAGCTTTTCACCCACGTTGTACTCTTCCTGTGGAGGAAGTAACAGGAGATAAGTTACTGGACACTTCATGAGGCATTCCTCGTGGTCTTTATGTGTGAATATTACCTATCTTCCAAATGCACTGTTTTCTAGTGATTTAAACTCATCTTTTCAAAACGCACGTCATAGCTGTTATAAAAGAATGGAGTTTAATCTCCAAAGAATATTTTCAATTGTATGACTGAAGTTCTCTATGTTTTGTAATTCCTTTTGTGCTTCATTCACTTCAAAGGAACACAATTTGTAATATTTTCAAACAGAATATACTTACTAATTACTAACAAAGTTGTGAAAAACCTGATTACTTTTTATTTGCCAGTCCTAGGGCTTTAATTCAAGGCCTGGGCACTGTCTTTGGACACTTTTTGCTCAAGGCTAGCAGTCTACCACTTGAGTCTCAGCACCACTTTTGGCTTTTTCTGTGTATATGGTTCCAGGGAATCGAACCCAGGGCTTCGTCCATGCTAGGCTAGCACATTACCACTAGGCCATGCTCCCAGCCCAACATGATCACATTTAATAAACCTCTTGTATCCTTCAAGACTGCAGTTGCAAGAAGATTGCAGTAGAGGAAAAAGTGCACATAGACTCAGGATATATAACAAAAAGTTAAAGGTTGCTCAAAGTGCCCAGCTCTGCTAGAGTCGTGCCATTTTCCAACAAATCTGTCTCCAACTTGCAGTTTTTCATTTCACTTAAGCACATGAAATTTGACCAGAGTTTTGAGAAATCAAATTTTCACAAAATTGAGGATGAAAAAATACAGAGCACAATGGAAGACCAAAAGGGACTGACAGAGCTTCTCTAAATTAACTGAATTGTGGAAAGCACACTGGTGACTTCAAATCTTTTGTTGTTGAATGTTGATTAGTAATTCATTAATATTTATTAATGTTTGGTCAAAACATAGGGAATAAATCTATGAATAAAGAAGGTTTAATGGATACTAATTCAATCATCAGTAAACTTTATTCTGGGCAACTCTTGGTCCAGTATGGAGATTCAGCAGATAACAAAACTGATTGACAAAATTTGCTGCCAACACATCCTGCCACATAGAATAAAAAGAATTTGCCTCATTTTGTTCCTAACAGACAAGCTGTGCCTGGATAGCAAAGGTTCTGAGACCTCAGCTGCGAATACTGAGGCTGCCTCTATCTGGTCAGACAGCTTTTCCCAAGAAAATAGGCAGAGCCGTGCAGAAGGAATCTGATGACATTTAATTCTTGTGTCAAGTTTACCTTTTCTGCTATAAAGATTCTTTATACTGTGCTTGTTTTCAAAGGAGTTCTACAATGGATCTGAGCAGGCTTTTTAAATCGATCTAGAAGTCTTTCATCCATGGAAGCTTTTGCTTTCAAACATGTAACATCCCCTATGGTGGAAATAAAAAAACCTAGGGACCCACTGGCAATGGGAAGGCAGGCAAAGCCTGAGGATAGGTGTCAATGCAAAGGTCCCTATGCTAATTTCTCACTCATCTTTTTGTCTTTGTGCGTGTTGAGTTTTGGCTGAAGTGTCAGGTGTAGGCAAAGACATTACATGACGCATTTGATGGGCCCTTCCTTTCTAGATTCATAGTTATTTCAGCACCCCATTTTATAGCAAAGGAAATTGAAATGAACAGAATAAAGTGATTCTCTCTGGATGATCCAGTGGGTTAAGAACAAGTGAGGGCTCTGGCCCAGGTTTGCAGAATCTTCCTTTATGCTACATTGGCTATTACCTTCCATATCTGTCTCTGCCATATTGGTGGAGCTTCTAAGTTAATAATTTGCCTGTGTGAAAATAGCCAGTCTGGAAATACCACAACTCTACCTTAAATTCTATTTGGCAAGAGTTGTAAAAGTCTGTACTAAAATAGACCTTTTAAAAAGGCTCAAATTTTCTCCATTCCTCACGTTTGAAGCTTTTTCACTAAGTCTGCTGCTGATCTTTCTTTATTAGGAAATATAATCAGCAATAAAGAACCCGACTGATCAATGGAATATGAATTTTACTGCTATTTGGGGAAATGGTTTTATTTTGTCATCAAGAAAAATGAGATGTCATTTGGGGAATGAGTGATTTCCGACTGTAAGTCATTCTTCCAGCATTCTTGCTGACCACTAAGGCATCAATGCAAATACAGCATCCTTTCAAAATGGATCAAGTTCTTAAACTGTTCCTGATGCCCCATTTCCCTTAGATCTTAGATCTGACACAAGCTTAATGCATTCACCACAGTTTTAGGCTTCCCTAGAGTTTCTGAGAAATTCCATTATTCCACTACCTTTTTTTGGCTGAAGGTATGGAAAAGCAGAAACTATAGACAAAAAAAAAGCAGGGGTGGACAATGCTGTGGTTGTAAGGACATTTAAAACTATATTTTAGTGAGTTCATGCATAAAGAAATATAGAGATTATTGACAACCAAACTTGAAAAATAGAATTCTCATTCAATTCTGGGATTATTCTAGCCAGAGTTGATTTGACCTGATGCAGAGATGCACAGTGACTCCAGTGTTTTCTGATGTGGATAGTTAGAAGACATTGACTAAATTTCAATTTGTGTGCATGAGATTTCGCTGCTTGGAACCATAAAAAAGAGTGGAGACAGCTTAAAACAAAGTCGGACCATTTCTAGTAGACTCCTCTCCTCCTCCTCAGTTAGTGGATCTTATATCAAATGAATAAGCTCCTGTGAAAGAGATGGTTATCAAAATTTTCCTGTCCTCTGGCACCCAAAGGCCTCAGATGACTTCTCTTGCACTTGATCCAAGCCTACTCTCTTCCCACCAATGGGTTAGAAAATTAGGTTTCTTTGTTTTGGAACTGGTGTTTCCCGCTGTGTTGACATATGCTTTGTAATGTTGCATTTCACTGTTTATTTTCCAAGATTATTTCCAAACAGCTTTGTGTTTATTCATATGTTTATCTTTGGAAAAGTAAAATGATCCACATCATAATGGTGGAAATAATTGATGAGAGGGACAAAAATTTGCTTTCAAAGTTTTGTAAGATAAATGGAACCCTCTCATTAGCCTTGGTCAGTGCAAGCATCTTTGGCCAGGAAAATAATGCTTTCTTCTCATCTGGAGCAGCTGAGCAGGTTTTTAAATCAAGAGGGAACAAAAGAGAGGAACAACATCCAAGTGTGTTCTGGAGAAGAAGCAGATTTGTTTTCTGCAATCAGACTCAAAGGCAAACCTCTGAGAACAGACAATCATCTCCAGAGACTTTGAAAGTACTAGTAGCCAAGTAGAACACAAGAACTTTTTATTTGAGAAGTACACTCCAACATCTTCTAATGTAATAACCAGTAAGAGACATGCTAGCATTGTTAACCAAAAGAAAGTAAATACACAGGACTGCACCTAACTGGGCAATCTGAGCCTATACTGGATCATTGTCTGAAATGTGCCATGTGACTGTGACATTGAACACGACAGACAGCATTGCAAAATGCAGGTAATGAGAGACAAATCTGAATGAAATAATGAGTCTGGAAAGCAAACTCAAATTCTAAAACATTTTCCTGGAACAGAAAGCACTCTTCCAATCTTCCATAAAGGTAAAATTGAGTGCTAAAATTAGAACAGAATTGGAAGAAAGCAAATGCTTTGTAAAATGTTGATATCATAGTGGTGTTTCTTACAGTATGAATTCTACCCCAAACCCCACAAAAAAGTAATATTCTTACTTCTGTAGAATCACAACAGAGCTTTTAGACTAAAATTCTCATTTGTCAACTTAAACTCTGAAACAAAGCCACTAGAACTGAAAAATATCCTAGTAGTTATCAGTTTTAATCTAGAAATCAGTACCCTTAGAATAAGAAAAGTGTTCCTGAAAAATTCTTTCAGGGAGTTTAAAAATCATTCCATTTGCAATCCAACTGACTGAAATATTTGGTTATATTCTTCCTGATATTCAAACTTTTCAGGGTCAAGTTTTGATTTCTATGATATGAGGACTCATTATCTTCCAGTTATTGTGGCTTACCTAAATTGTTCACCAATCTGACTAATACTGCACATCGTGTGTGTGTGTGTGTGTGTGTGTGTGTGTGTGTGTGTGTGTGTGTGTGTGTGTTGGTGCATGAACTCATAGTTGAGTTACCTTTTTGCAGTTAGGGCTGGACTCTACCACTTAAACTATGTAGCTAGACTTCTACATTTTGGTGGTCAATTGGAAATAAAGGTCTTTTGTACTTTCCTGCTTTGAATGACTTCAAACTTTTATCTTTAGACCTCAGCTTTTTGAGTAGCTAGGAATCCAAGTTTGACCACCAGCGTCCAGGTGCACCGCACTTGAAAGTGCAAATTAAAATGAAGAAAAGGAAAGCTGTCTGAAATCATTAAATAAATTCAAATTTTAAACAATCTTTCAGTGTATTATATAAATGAACAAAATGCTCCATATGCTTATCAACAGTAAATGATTATCCTTCAAATACATTAAGGAGTCAAATAATTACTACCAGGACTCAAGATTAGAAAGTTCACATCCCCCAACACTGAAGCCTTGACCTTCATCCTCAACTTTACCCAAAATGAATGCCTACCACAATCTGGCCTCCATTTGCTTCATTTTTTGTCAGTTTCTTAATGTATTAAAAATGCAGTGGCAGAAAACTGTAAATTTGTTAAAAATATAATTATTTAAAAATTTCATCCTTTATGAATGATAGGAGAAATGAAAATACCTTACTAGATTGATTTCGATTGTATCATCTACATTATTCCTTTGTATACATACAATTACCTTCAAAGATGTAATGCATTAAATCAAAGACAGGACATCAGGGAAACAGGCTGACTTGATCTTAAATCCAGATTCTGTTGTTCACCAATTATATAGTGTTAGAGCTGCTCAGACTTTTAAGATAGCCAGAATACAAAAGTTTGTGTGATCCAATCTTAATAGAAAAGGAGTAAGTGTGGGAAACATATTTTTTCCTAAGTTAATTGAAGTTTTTGTACTTTGGGGAAGTAAAATTTGCAGAGCAGCAACAACAAAAGTCATCCTTACATGTCATTCTCATAGAATAAAGCTGATAGAATATTGCTTTCAGTACACATTTATTTGATTTTCAGATACCTCATAATTCGAACGCCCTTTTCACAAACCATTTTATTTCTCTATAATGTGTGAAATTATTTTGTCTCAACTGCCAGGATCATCTGGAGCAATTTTAACACAAATAACCAACTAACTAAACAAACAAATTTAAAACAATCTCTAGTCCCTCAGTCCTTAGAAAAGCTAAGTTCTGTGGCCATTTTGATATTTCTTCCAAATAGATATTATCAGAGATATTTATTCATACAAAATACAATGTACCCCAACTCTTAGAATTAAAAACATGTATAGAGAGAACTTTTCTAAATAGTAAACATTGATACCTACTGGAGAGTTTTTTGAGCTCTTATTGGGTGGATCACATGAGCTCAAGGAAATTTCACACTACTCGTGAAACAACATTCTAGATTGGCAGGAAAGCTCAGGATTAAACTCACTAATTTCAACAATCTGTATTCCAAATTTATTATCATCTTTATAAATGAGAGGACACACTAGGCAATGCTATTTATTCCCCATCTGAAACTCAATAGTCTAATCTAGAAGTAACATTTTTTTTCTAGTATGTGAGCAATAGCATTCCTACAGTTTGATCTAATTCATTCTTCTGGTTCTGTCAGCCACCACAGTTACTAACATTTTTCCTACTGAAAGTTGTCAAGAAAATATCAAAGGGAAGCTCAAGAATTTCATAAATTTCCTTTGACTACTCACCAATAATACTATATATTTTTTCAATTACAGACATGATTGAGTTTCTCTTCTTCCCACCTGGTGTACTTGGCATGTGGATAAGATTTGGTTGGAGTCCTCTAGGTTTGATTCATGCCCTATAGGATGGAGATCTACAGAGAATTCGTCAAAGAAAAATAAGTCAGCAAATAGCACCGTTGGTGAGCTCAGAAGGACTCTCTGAAAACTGGTAGTTTGAGATTGAGGGGTAAGGAGGATTTATTTTTCAGGGTAGGATGTGGTTGTCCCTAAATTCTGCTGCAGATTGTATTCTGAAAAGATACTCTTCTAGTTTGTGGTTTCTTCAGGGAGGTAGGATCAACTGAGCAAGACAAACCTCTGTTGTGGTTTGTGAAGAACAACTGGGTAAGGTTACTGTGTTTAAAAAGCACATTTGTTGGTCAAAATACCAATGTCTTCCCATAACCACACCCACAGTTTAGATCAGTAATTCATGTAAGTTCAAATTTCACCTCATGTTTGGGCTTTGAATAAACTATGCCTGGGGAACAAGAAAATTATCAGCATATTCAGTGTTTCCCTCCTCCCCTCCCAAAAAAGAAAAAAATAGTTGGAGACAGAAGAATTGACTTTAGAGAAACCACAAAACTTCAAAATACTAATTTCTTCATTAAAGAGCTTGAAAGCTCAACCAAAGGTGTTTTTTTATAAATAGTGGTTTTTATATACTAATGAAAGCTCTATAATAAGCAACTTTTATAACCAGAATGAAAGCTAATTATAGCACTTCTTTGCCCTTTCTGTTTCTATTTGTATCTTCAAAACCACAGAAGCACATAGCATAGGCTTTCCTTACACATCAGCATCTTCCTGTTTTCTGGGTTCTTTGAAGCTGCTTTTACATCTTTCCCTTGAAAATTCATTGTAGCTGAATCCTTTCAGTGCAAGAGTGATTTCTCTAGTGAGAATCACAAGACAATTTGAAGTATACTCTGTGTGTAGTTCCCAGTCTCTTTTATACTTGTTTAACTTTTGTCTATGTGGTTGTTGCCTCATCAGTAGCATCAAAACACAATAGGAAAACATAATCAAGAACATGAAATACCTATCAAGTATTATTTTCCACTACTGAAAATGAAGGTGTAAACTTTGGGGTTAGACTTGAGGAAAAGTGAAATCAAAGTAACTGTTCAAAACAGAACCTCTTAAGAGACTAGCTGAATTGGACCTTTTGATCTTACTCTCCAGAATGATTTGTACTCAGATCCCAGCATGGCTTCCAGTTGGCCTAGAGAGCTGAGTGGTTATTCATATAATTCTCTCCAGCACTGGACATCCTAACACATACCCAACTGACCAAGAACTAATCAGTGCCCAACTACATCAGTGTTCTCAGTCTTGCCAGAGCATTAGAATCACCCAGGGAGTTGTTTGTGTGTGTGTGTGTGTTTGTTTGTTTGTTTTTTAACAATCCTAATGCCAACTAATTAAATCAGATGAATGAAATTACAGTCTCTACAGGTGTGGCCCATTCAAGACCAGGTTTTAAAGTTCTCCAGGTGGTTATACTGGGCAGTGGAAGTTGTAAAATCATGACTCACTATATAGAACACATCCATGAGTTCCTAATTACTTTGGCATGTCTGTTCTTTATTCCATCCAGCACAAAGAAGGTATTTATTTATACTTTAATGAAAACTTTTCCATTAGAAATACTATCCTGAATTAGCCACATAAATAGTTGCAAGAGATAAAACATATCTCTATGAAAGATTTGTAAACTCATAATTTTTTTCTCATAAGCAATTGATGTTTATGCTTCTAAAAATGATATCTTCATGTATTATATTAATTATAGAAAGGATTTAATATCTAAGGCTCTGGAAATTTCTGCAAAGTGTAATTTGATTTATTTCCTTAGAAGTGAAAATATTGTTATGACTATTAAAAATAGTTTAATATTCACCCAGTGGTAATAGGAAGCCAGAATTATTCTGACTGGTTCAGGAATAAAAACTTCCTTGACCCATAACAAGTGAGGTAGATGTCCTGATTACAGTACTTGTATATTCATCAAGGAGACTAGGCCAGAGACTTCTTGAGTGTCATGTCCCAGGTTACTTACTGACGAGCTGATGTAAAAGGGATTTGTCTTCTCTCCATTGGAATCTACAGTCTCCATATGATTATCTGGGGATAGCCTAAAAACATTACACTCGGTATCTATAGATTCAGTCACAAGTAAGCTTCAAAAATTGCTCTGGTGGGGTTTGTTAAATGGATATTTTATGACCCTATCGTCTATCCTTGCCTTGAAAGATTTTTAAAAAGTGGAAAGATCATTTTATTGCATTTTCCTTGCTCATGTTTTCAAAGGCACAAATCCCAAGTTCTATAAATGGCATGTACGGAACTTTCACATTTGAATGAAAGATTATTAAGTATGAAAAAGAAAGGAAGAAAAGACTGAATGTTAGTGACTCATGCATGTATCCTAGCTGCTTAGACGTCTGAGACATGGAACAGAGGCAGCAGGTAGAAAAAGTCCTCAGGACTCCATCTCCAAAATAATTAATGGCTCAGTGCTTACAGTGTCATCTGAGCAAGTTCAGACTTTGAGTTTAAACTCTGGTAATGAAAAGAAAAAAAAAGATGGAAGGAAGAAAGGGAGGGAGGGAAGGAAAAAGGAAGGAAGGCAAGGACGGAGGGAGGGAGGAAGGAAAGGAAGGAAAAGAAAAAGAGGAAGAAGGAGAAAAGAGAGTAGGAAAGGAGATAGATGGAATGAGTGAGGGAAGGAAAGTAGGAGTATAGGAAGGAAGGGAGAAAGGAAAGGCTAAAGAAGGAAGAAAAGCAATCACATCTATGTGTGAACACAGCCTTTAGAAATAAAAACATACAATATTTGATCATGAAAGAGAAAGAAACCGGCTGGTGGTGGCTCATGCCTGCAATCCTAACTACTCAGGAGACTGAGGATTTCAATTCAAAGCCAGCCTGGGAACGAAAATCCATGCGACTATTATCTCCAATAAACTATTATCTCCAGAAGTGGCACTGTGGCTCAACTGGTAGAGCATAAAAATCTCAAGGACAGCACCCAGGCCCAGAATTCAAAACCTAAGACCAATAAAAGATGCAGAGAGAGAGAGAGAGAGAGAGAGAGAGAGAGAGAGAGAGAGAGAGAGAGAGAGAGAGAGAGAGAGAGAGAGAGAGAGAGAGAGAAACAAGCAGTTGAAATATGGCTATGATAACCATATTATAGCCATACAAAGAAACCTGGTCCTTCACAATGCTTTTCACACCACGAACTGTGAATTCAATGACAGGGATTTTAATTTAATTTATTTTTAATCACATTATAAATTGTCTAATTGGCTACAATTGATTAGAAGAGGGGCTTACAGGCCTACCTGCTCACTGCCAGTGTTGAAGGAATCAATATACTTTCATAGCTATCAATAAAGGCAAGTTTTTTGGGAACTACATGAATAATGTATATCAATCATCATGAAAATATAACTGAGAGTTCTATACCATGTTTTTCTTTTTCTTTTTTTTTGTGGGGAGGTGGGGGAAAGCTTGAAGGCTTGGGCTAAAGCTTGGCAACTGACACTTTGCTAATTACTATTTGGCTTTACCCATTAAGCCATACCTCTGACACTTTCTTAGTTTTTAGATAGCACAATAAAGTTACACATTTTTAAAAAGTTATTATTATAAAGGTGATGTACATAAAGGTGTTTATTATTATAAAGGTGATTATTATAAAGATGATATATATAAAGGTTATGTATAAGATGATTAATATTAAAGTGATGTATGAAGGGGTTATAGTTACATGTCAGATATAGAGTATATTTCTAGCCTGGTGCTGGTGGCTCATGCCTGTAATCTCAGCTACTCAGGAGGCAGAGACCTGAGGATTGCGATTCAAAGTCAGCTTGGACAAAAACATCTGTGAGACTCTTAAATCCAATTAGCCACCAGAAAACCAAAAGTGGTTCTGTGGCTCAAAGTGGTACCGTATAGCCTTGAGCTGAATAGCTCAGGTGCAGTACCCAGGCCCAGAGTTCAAGCTCTATGGCTACTTGTTCATTCTACTTGTATGTATCAGAGGTCTTTATGTCCTCTCATTTGTCTAGTACCATTGGGAATCCTGGTCAGTCTAATCACAGTCACCCAAGTTATGGAGTTCAAAGGGGTATAAATGGGCCCAGTCTGCAAGGATCTCCTTTTCTGCCTGTTGCAATGTAATACCATCTTCTTTGTGTCTTTCAAATTCCCCATTCCAACTTCAACATGACCACAAAAGAAACTCCTGAATATTGTTATCATCCCTCACTCTGATTCACTAGCTTTTCCCAACATATTAAATAACACATTTAGACAACAATATCAAATCACATTCCTGTGGCAAGCAGAAGTGCCTGAAGCAGAATGCTGAACTTCTTGGACTGACTTCTCAGACTCTGATATTATGTAGTGTCCTCTTCTGCTGGTGCTATCCCCTAATGACTCACATGCAGCCAGTGGCTAACTTTTCTGGTAATGTCTTTTTCTTGCCTATAAATTCCCTTTACTCTAGCCTCTCAGAACAACTTCCTTTGTTAAATCTAATTGTTTAAGAACTCTATCCCAGAGAAAAGGTTAACCCAAAAGAAAAAAATGGAAAAATGTTATTATATAATGTACAGTTCTAAGGTTTCAAATGCCAGAAATGCAACTGGAAATATCTCATGAAGTCCAAGGAACCAGGTGATTAAAAATTAAGAAGGATAAAGTGAGAACTAATAAAAACTAGAGAGAACAACTTTCAACTGGAAATATGAGGAACTGAAATACTTAGTAGCAAAAAATCAAATAATTCAATGACAGTCGGAAGCACTTATATAGATATTTCTCCAAAGAAAGTACACAAATGTCTAGAAAGTATTAGCATTACTAATCATCAGGGAAATGAAAATTAAAGCCAGCCTGAGACACACCTCATTTTCAGAACAAGAGTAGTTATCAGAAAGAACAAAGTTAGGGTGTGTTGGTTAGGATAGAATCTCTTCTACACTACTAGTGAAGATGTAAATGTAAATTCTTACAGTAATTGTATTGCAGTATGGGTACCTCAAAAGATACAGCTATCTTATGATTCAGCAAACCTACTACTGAATATATACCCAAAGGAAACAAAATCAGTATTTCAGACTTCTGAGCCACCATGTTTATTTCAGCTCTATTCACAATAACCAAGAAATAATAGCTTACAAAATAGTGTCTATCAATGTGTAAATAGATAATGACAATGTGGTACTTATTCAGTCATTTAAAAAAAAACTATCTTCTGTACCAGTGATACAGAAGGGAACTGGAGATCGCTTTGTTAGGAACAACAAAAAAAGAGATGTACATATCACATGATTTCCTCAGGTGTGGGCCTGAAAATTGGTGTCATAGATGTGGAGAGTAGAGTAGAGAGGATAGGATGTAGGGAGTAAAGAAGAAAGGTTAACTTACAATTTGAAGACAGCAAAACTTCTGGTGTATACATAGGATAACTACAGATAAGTATAATATTTGTGCATGAATATTAAGTATGAATATTTAAGAACAAAAACTGTGAAGGGAAAGTTTGAATAGTTTCATCATAACAATGGTAACTATTTTAGGAGAGAGAGTGTAACCTGATTTCAACTGTATGCATGTATCAAAACATCACATGGCATTCCATAAATATGTATATGTCTCATGTTTTGTTTTTTGTTTTCAAATCTGTTGACGTAAATTTAAACTTCAAAACAAATAAAAGGAAAGAGAAAATAGAGAATCATCTACCTCTTACCTCAGTTATGCTTCTTCTATTGTAAAGTTGGAAAACAACACTTTGAACAGAGCCATGCGCTTAATTTAAGGATATCTCCTAAGGTATTCATGTCATACTTCTCAAATTAAAAGAAGATTGTGCTAGGCGTTAGTGGCTCACGCCTGCAATAATCCTAGCTACCCAGGATGCTAAAATCTGAAGATCATTGTGTGAAGCCAGCTCAGGGAGAAAAGTCCATGAGATTCCTATCACCAACGAACTACTGAGAAAAAGCAGAAAGTCGCACTGTGACACAAGTACATAAAGCTAGCCTTGAGCAAAAAGAGGCCCAAGGATAGTGGTTTGAGTTCAGGCCCCAGGATCATCAAAAATAAATTAAAAAGATTGTGATTTTAGTTCACATATGCATATGTGTGCTCATGTGGACACACACACACACACACACACACACACACACACACACACACTCTAGTCAGCCAAATAAACCCCAAAAAGGTTCTAATCCATGTTGTACTGCCTCAGGTCTTCATTGACCTGAGGCCCAGGCTTCTAAAGCATGAAACCTTGTGAACAAACCACATTTAAACCTCAGCATACATTCACACTCTGTAAATATCCAGACTGTCCTTCCTTCCTTCTGGTGAGACTATTATACTTTGCCTTCAATCCTTGTGCTAGTGAGACTAATCAGACCTTGCCTGAAGCTGAATATAGTGATTAATTTGGTAAGGTATCAACATTGTTCTTTGCTGTTTTATTCAAATGCTATTTAACTCACAAAAATATTAGTACTAATCGTGTAGAAATAAGTTTACCAATCTGGAAGTTTGGTATTAAGTCATTTTGAAAGTCTCCAAAACCTTTTTATTAAGCCTATTCTTTTAATAGTCACTTTCCAATAAAGATTTATCTTAATGTTTGTTCAGTTTCTTCTGCTTATTTTAGACTCATGTGACATTGCAAAAGTAGATTTTGAGGAATGTAGAAAGACAAATACATTTCAGGAACAGGAGTTAAAACTTACCTTTAGGGGAAAACTAAAAGGGCAAAATAGAAGCAGATAGAAATGCTTGAGTCTAGACTGTCTGAGGAACATACAGAATTAACTATGTTTTATTATACATACTCATAAATACAACAGGCAGACAAAGAATCAGAACCCCCCAAAAGACTCATTTTATAACATTCTTAACATCATAAATATGTGTGATTTCTCAAAATTTACATTCAAATGAATCTATCCAATGAATGGTGTCCAAGAATCTATTTGAACAGGAAAAGTGTTAGTGCAACACTGGAAGACGTTTGTCAGATAGCCAAACTATCTGGAATATAGCTAAGAACTGAGAAGAAAATAAGCCAAAAGTCTCAGCACTTCAAAACTCAGCGCCTTGTTTAGAGAAACATTATTCATTCTGTTTACCCTTATGCTATGTTCCAGTTCGTCAGTTTTTTATTCTGTTTGTTTGTGTCTGTGTTGAAAGACCTTACATTTTGAAAACAGAAAGATTTGGGCTTACATTCAAGTAAATTAACTCTTCCCAAACCTATTTTTTCTTAGTCTGTGGAATAAAATCAACCATACTTAACCATGTAGTTATGACAACTGAAAAAGTTAGCATATGAAATGAATCTAAATGGAATTTGACATGTAGAAAATGTTCTTCCCTAGTAAGTTGCATTTTAATTTTTTTTCTCCCACCCCAAGGGAAGATTGGAATCAGAAATAAAAGAAAGTATAGAAGATAATCACGAGAAATAACAGCTTTTAGTAATAGGCCAGATACTAAGGATATAGGCCACACACACTCAGTCTTTGTCTTATATAGTCTTGTGGTGTGTGTAAGTCTGTGTTCTACTTTGCTTTTGACATATGTTACAATTTCAAAATAGTAGTATAGTTAGATTTTAACTCTCATGCGACACTAAGTGAACTATTGGCTGGATTTGGTTCTAGGTTGTCATTTGCCAATATTGACCACAAAGTTGTTACAGGAGATTGCAGATTCCAGCCAATGTGTTTGCAGAGTCATGTATTTCATGAATGACAAGCCAACTTGTCCATGTCTATGCTTATGCCATTATACTAAAAGCACACCGCCTTCTCAGATTATAAACCCAACCCCGTGATTTCATGGAACCTTCATTATCTTGTGAGAGACCAAAAGTCCAACTAACGTCATGTTGGTGATTAAGACTGTAACAGGGGACATGATACAATCCAATAAAATTCTTATATATAATGCCTGGTACACAGAAATTTCACAATGAATACTAATTTATATGATAAACTTTCAGACATATATAGAAGTGCTAGTATGCACCCATACATATTTGGTTAAAATTGTACCCCATAACTCACAGGTTTCTGTTACATCCCTAAATCACCAACATGATGTTAGTTGGACTTCTGGTCTCTCATGAGATAATTAAGGTTCAATGAAATCACAAGGTTGGTTTATAATCAGTATGTCTTCACAAGAGAAGAGAAATTTCTGTTGCTCACTGTGTGAAAGCTATTCTGTTATGGAAGCCTATCCAGACGAATACTTGGTGTTTTGGGCCTTGGAGCTTAATTCAGAGCCTGAGTGCTATCTGTGAGCTTTTTTTTTTTTTTTTTTTTTTTGCTCAAGACTACTGCTCTACCAATTGAGACATAGCTCTGCTTCTGGCTTTTATTTTAGTAGTTAATTGGAGATATGAGGCTCACAAACTTTCTTGCTTCGACTGGCTTCTAACAGCAATCCTCAGATCTCAGACTCCTGAGTACGAAGCACTCGGCTAATACATCATTTTTAAGTTAATTAAGCACTGTTGTTATCCTTTAAAGGAACATCTAAGGGCAGAGAATGGTTACACAAAATGTTTAATCTTGTCTAGCTAGTCAAAGGCAGAGATGATATTTGAATGCCCCGAACTTTTGCTTGTATTGTATAGCATGCTGTCTTTCAACCCAGATGAAGAGGTTATGTTGATGTTCCATCCTTACAGAATTGAAGATGGCTTCTCCTTAATTAAGTACAATAATAAGAACAGCTAATATAAAATGAGGACTAATATAAAATAGGGTCTATTAAAGTGCTTCAACACATGACCACCTGAGGACAAGTATAAATTTTACCCATACCAATTTCATTGCTTCCAAAATGAGCAAAACAAGAGAGATTGCTTGGCTTGTGGATGTTGGATTCTGCCCAAGGCAAGAAATATGAACTGTATTTTATTTCTCTTCTCATGCCTTATATAATATGTATGCATGTATAAAATTCACCATGGCCAGTTTTGTATAGACCTTTTCATATAATCCTTTTTTCTCTTTAAAATGTAATATGTACTGAAGGGAAAATTAATTTTCCAAAAATAAACCTTCTTCCAGAATTTTATAGACGGGGACAAAGTAGACACGTCTATGTAAGCCAGCCTTGATTTTGGCAGCCGTTCTTTACCTTGATCTTTCTCTCCTCCAAAGATCTTTGAATTCGGATGTGGTGAATCCGCAGCAGTGTGACATGAGATGTGCTCAGTTTGTGAGGTTAATCTTGAACTGGATGCTGTCTAATTGACCACACGGTTGAAGATTGCTATATGTTGTAGTGACAAGAAAACTGTGGCTAACCTAAGTGTGGACTTGCTATGAGAGTGTCCCCATATTGTGTTGAGTTTTGCTGCTTGATAATTACAGTTTTCAGTTTAATCATTCAGCAGTGTGACTACATGGTCTTCAAAGGACTCATCTGAACATTCTGGATGAGCTAGTCGAAAGCAGGAGGCTCAGAAGGCACAGACAGTGTTTCACATGTGAAATGGGTACTCGCTGGATGAGTGTTAGGTAAAATGACTTGATTCCTTGAAACTTTAAGATATTACATTGAGTGGAGTTAAAATGACTTTCTGAAGTGTATCTTAATGAGATGTTCTAAAATTCCATTTCTATAAAATGTGCCTAACATTTTTTTCCATAAAGTGTACCTAGTATAAATATTTATCAAGATCATAGTGGAACCTGAAACATAGATATCAGACTTAATTATTTATTAATAAAGGCAGAGTTCTTTAAAAAATCTTCTATTACATGAGTCTTAGCTGCTAATCTACATTTATTCATCTACTCTCTGATGGAAACACTGGCATTCAGAAGTGTAATAGTTATGATCCAGGTATTTCAGTTGTTATTGAGCATCTGTAAATGTGATATTGTACATAAATAAGTATAAAATAGCATAGCTTGGGTTACCATGTGTTATCAGTAATATTTAAAATGAAGGTTTGTATTTTCTCATTCAACTGTCAATATTTACAGGATATTATAATATGTTGAGTACTGTTCTGGATACTTAGAATATGGTGCTGAATGAAGAAGAAATCTCTACCCTTTGGAGCCTATGTTCACAAGGTGGAAACTACATAAAAAGGCAAAGAGTATGACTAAAATGTCAATGATATATGAGAAGTTTTGGGGAGTGTCCAGACATTGCAGACTCCATGATAGTGCTTGGACCTGGAGTTAAAATGAAGTGATTAGCCTGCTGCTTTAGAAGGAATAGTAGAGGGAGAAAGAAGCAAAGAAAGAGAGCACTTATGGGGCTTGAATGTCATCAGGTGAATCAAGATCCCATTGTGGGCTAGAGACCATATAGGTTCTCAACATGCTTTTACATTAGCAAGGAGCAGAAGCAGGAAAGGAGTCTAAGCTAGAATTCGCCTCAATTTGTGTCATGAGAATATTACAAACGAAATTTCCTTATTGTACCAGAGAAAGTAGATATTTGGAGCTTGAGCAACTAACATGAGGCACTATTTAGAAAGACATACAAGTCATTTGGAGGCAGACAGGCTGGTTTGTAAAATCTACTTAGTAATTTCTAGCTTATGAAAATTACAGAAGAGCCAAGAACTGGTGGCTCACTCCAATAATCCTAGTGCTCAGGAAGCTGTGTTATGTGAGGATCATGATTTGAAGCCATCCTGGGCAGGAAAGCCTATTAAATGTCTACCTCCAATGAACTACCAAAAAAGCTGGAAGTAGAACTGTGGCTCAAATGTAAGAGAGCTGCTTTAACCAGAAAGCTCAGAGACAGTGCTCAGGCTCTGAGTTTAAGGCCAAGAGCCAGCACATACACCCACACCCACATACAAAATACAGAAGAAAAACAATGATATCTGAAAATATCCTACGTGGTAATGTACACACTCATGTGCACACACATACACATATGCAGATAATGTAAACAATATTTATATATATGTAGATTCTTACTATCGATTATGAAGAAAAATTAAAATACTTGACTGAAAAAAATTCCTACAGATTATATTGTAGTATATCTTATACTTTTAATAATTTGAATAAACATAACAAGTATTCATTTATTGGTAATTCAAACTATCTATCCTTTGGCTTAAAAAGGGAAATAAATAATAAAGCTTTATTTATATCTACTACTCGCATTTATTATGACCACAGACCTAAGAATCTATAGAGACATAGACTTCTGTTCAGTATTTCATTATTATAAAATTGAAGAGTTAGTATTTTAACTTTATAGCCATAAAGAAATAGCTAGACAGACATGGTAGGAGATAATCTCCTTTGCCTTTTTTGAGACAGATTAAAATGTATTTAGTTTTTACAATTTTAGTTTATAGTAAGGGTAATGTATAGAGGGGTTACAGTTACATTCATAATGTAGTAAGTACATTACTTCTTGAACATTCTTGCCCCTCCTTCCCATTTTTTTCTCTCCCTTTCTTTCCCCCCACTCCCTCCCTAGTTGTAAAGTTCATTTCCAACATATTATCTTGTGAATAGAGACAAAGTTTTGTACATGAGACTGAGTTAAGATCGTGCATTGGTGGATACAAGTCTGCATCTGGCCTCTAAGTCCATTTCTACTTAACAATTCCTTTGTCTTAACAGCATATTGGCTTAAACACCTGATGCTTTTATAACATGGAAAATAGGTTATTTTGTCTAGCCCCATGGAGGGAGAAACATAGATTAAGCTGAAAGGTAAATTGGAAATTCCGGAGCTCTGAGCATCTTGGATTCTGGTAGGTTACTAAAGGTATCTAAGCAAAAATATCTTCATAAATCTGTTTGACAATAATCCCTATACTGAAAAAAATGGACTATTTATGCTTACAGTTTTCTTCTCTAAACTTTCATGTACATGACTTCCTTATGTCTTTGTTACCTTCCACAGAGAGCTTATATTGCTATTCTAGATATAAAAAGGCAGTATGTTTGCGGGGTAGGGGAGAGTTTGGTATGTCTTGTTTTCCTACAGAGGCTTCTGAAATAAAACTTCTCTCCTAAACTAATACTTTTGAAAGATGTAACATTTTCTTGGTGAAAGACATTTTTCTTTGAAAGCAGACAAGACTGTTGAGACTCTGCAGCAGAATCTGAAGGAAGTGAAGAATAACGTTCATTCCCCTAGTTTAGTAATAAAAGGAGCAGAAGTTCACAGCAGGAGGTGGCAGTTGACAGGCAATGTGAGAAGCCTTGGATGCATCTCCCTGGGGAAGAGGAAGAACAGAGGGTGTTCCATGTGGGAATGGTGTGGCTTGTGGGATGGAATCAGGAAAACTGGGTGGACCATCAGACATAAGCAGATTAACGGAGTTGTGGAAAATTAAGTGAGGCATCTCTGCAGCTCTGCAGGAATAAGCAAAGTCTTCAGAACAACTCAGATGAACTGACCACCACAGTTGCAGCCTTGTTCTCTGTTTTCATGACTGCCTGGAAAATCCGTCCAAGGACGTAAGACATTACCTGGATCCCCTCTCACTGTGGATCTATGAGCTAAAATTTGCCATCTGGACATCCCTGTGGGAACTTCTCTAAAATGCTCTTAGGCCTTTTGATACAGGCTGTGGACTCTTCAAGGAGTTGGGGGGAGGGTATGGAAAGGAACACGCTCTCCATAACTCAAGCACCTGAAGGATGGGTGGGTCAGAACATGGATGGAGATTCAGCACTATTCCATGGGAACAAAGACTGGAAAGGAGAGCAGTGGAATTCTGAGTGTAACGGAGGCTTGCTTCCAGGCAGGGGAAACAACGAGGAAGGCATATTTTCAGAGAAACAAATGTTCAGGTGACTCGTTTACCAACTTCATGAATTTCATCTTGAAGACTTTAAAACTGAGGAGGTTCACTGCTATATGTACAATAGGAAATAGTTTTGTCAATGTCATGAGAATTTTAAAAAGTGACCTAAGCAAAATATAATTAAAAAGATAAGCATACTTCCCTCTTAATCATATGGTGTATGTAATAGCCTAATAGAAAATATTTTTGCTTTCTTTGCTATTCTCAGTATTATCTATGTCACAGTTACCTATTCCCACCTTCTCCCTCTGAGACCCATTAGAGCAGATAATTATGAGTTGACTAGGGAAGAGTCAAATTAAGCACTAATGTAGCTAGTAAGGGCCACACTAATTCCTTCCCACTCAGCAGCTGATTCTCTGATAGGCTGTTTATTAGGTTGGTGGTTGGACAGGTTTTAGAAATGCAGTCACAATTAATTGCTGGGAACCTAAATAACAACTCAGCTCAGGAAGAGATCAGGGAAGTCCTCTTTCTCTTATCATTTCTTCTTCTTTCCTTGTTTCAGTCTTGTGAAGCTGCCTTAGGGTATTGGCTTTCATGTCTGATATTTAATTTCTGAAAATTTCCAAATAGACTACTGGTCCAAATGGGACACATCATATCATGTAGAAATCTGTGACATTTCACATACTATTTCAACATACTGCTTTTCTTTTCCCAGTCTGGGCTTAAGCTCAGGGCCAGAGCACTGTCCTTGGATTTTCTCAAGGCTAGAACTCTACCACTTGAGCCTCAGTACCAGCTTTTTTTCTATATATGTGGTACAGAGGAATCGAACCAGGGTCTTTGTACATGCTAGGCAAGCACTCTATCACTAGGCCAAACTTCCAGTCCCTCAACATATTTTTTCTGGACATTTGACAGTAGGTTAGTTTCATTTACCTCACAGCTGCCTTATGTAAAACACAGTACTGTCTACATTCTGTCAAGTATGCAGAAAGTTCTCATCCATAATATTTTCTTGTACAATACTTAGAAAAGGCATAAGTAAAATTCTCTTGGCTTTCCATAGAGGTAATGTCTTTTAAAAATAATTATTTAAAGATATTAATGTCCTTTAAAATTTGCAATTCTTTAAGCAGATTTTTATATAAAAGCACACTATAGCCCATCAATACAAATAATACAGTGTCTGTGTGTCAATCATATCTACATCTAAATTTAAGTTTTATGATTTGGAATGAAGGAATGTTGATTTCACCCTGCCAGATCCCACTTCCAAAAAAGTCTTTCATTCATAGTTCAGTTGGCTGATAATAGGATATACTTGCTTGAAAATAAAGATGCGAACATTAGCATAATCTTTGCCATAATGATAATAATCTGACAATGACAAATTGTCAACATATCTTTTTTGACTAATTGGTATTAAATTTGTTATAGATTAATTCACCAATGTATACTTTTTTTCTCAGCAAAACACCAGAATTTTTTATTTTCCTCTTATTTTATGGGAAATATCCATTTGTGGTTGCAATAAAAACAAAACAAAGAAAGACTAACTGGTTTTCAACAAAGGCAAAGGGAACGCATGCACTACACTATAATTAAGTTGGTATGAAGAGACCAAAGGAAACAAGATTTGTTTTTGCTGGATAGGCAGAGTGTGCATAAAGAAGTATGGGATGCATTGTTGTAATTCTTTATTTTCTCATACAAGAAAGAATGTAGCTGCCATTTTTGTTTCCGTCATTTGGACTTATTTCTAAGTTTTCAGTAAATCTAATGGGCAGTCAATAGATTTCAGTGAATATAAATAGGTACATATCTTTACACAGATAGGTATGTTTCACCCCAAAAATAACCAAGAAAAAAATCAATGTCAGCCCCTTACATGGAAGATTATTTTAACTTTATGTTCTGTAGCTGTGACTCTCCAGTTGTAAGCAGACAGGATCCATGCAAGATTACTCTCTCTTCTCACTTATATCATTTTGAGATCTCAGCCACTCAGAATGATACTTTGTAAAAATGAGGGTTTGGCCATAGGAATCTGTGGAGATAACTTGGCCTCCATAGGTATTGCAATTCAGAGTGGAGCCTCACAGTATTCTAATAATATTAGAAGCTAATGAAGTACAGTCTCCAATAGTTCAGCAAGTGTGAGATTGTTCCCAGAACCAGAGTCAATTATTTTAAGTAGTAATCAGATTGTCTTGCCATTTTTCATGTGTGGGTATCAGAAAATCATGTCTCTTCATGTCTATATTCAAGGAGAGGTCTTGTGATTGCATGTATCTGCATGTCACATGCCCACAGGCATTATGTCATAGTGACCTTTTGTAGGACATGGGATGAAGGGAACAACTCTCAGAAATACTCCTTGGTGACATTCCATTTACATCCTAACTGGCATTACCTCCTAAAATATATACTTTTTCATATATTTTTATTGTAATTAATAGAAGGGTTACGTGATATTTGCCAGATAGATGGTGCATGAATTCCCATACACTGATACCCTTTCACATGTCTTGATCCCCATATCCCTCCCCCCACCCTCACCGCTCATCTTGTTTTTCCGCCTTCCCTATCCAATTTCAAATAACCAAATACTAATATATCCGATATATCAGGTAACAAATGAGATACTGTAACAATATGAGATAATCAAGGGACAGCAAAAGAGATGAGAGATAACATAGTACCTTAAGAACAACAATCATTCATTATATGGCTTATGTTTCTGTATCCTAGAGATCCTTTCATTTAGCGTCATATTATATGGCCTTTTGTATCAAGGTTTTGCTCTATTGCAAATCTCTGCTAGGAGAGCCCAAGTTTTCTACTGATTATGACAAATGAGGGAAACCATTGAGCCTAAGTTCCTTTGAGTCTGGCTTACTTCACTTAATATGATTTTTTCTAAGTCTTTCCATTTCCTGACAAATGGGGCAATGCCATTCTTTTTGACAGCAGCATAGAATTCCATTGTGTACAATACCGCATCTTGTTGATCCACTCATCAACTGAGGGACATCTAGGCTGGTTCCATATCTTTGCTATGGTAGATAGTGCTGCAATGAACGTTGTTGTGCTGGTGGATTTAGTATGTCTTTGTTTCAGGATGATTGGGTAAATGCCAAGTAATGGAATTGCTGGGTCATAGGGGAGCTCTATGTTTAGTCCTCTGAGGAATTGCCATACTGCTTTCCATAGTGGTTGAACAAGTTTGCACTCCCACCAACAGTGTAGTAGTGATCCCTCCTGGCCACATCCCCTCCAGCATCTGTTGTCATTCGTTTTCCTGATCCTGGCCATTCTAACTGGAGTGAGGTGGAATCTTAGAGTTGTTTTGATTTGCATTTCTTTTATGACCAGAGATGTTGAACATTTTTTCATGTATCTATAGGCCATTTTTGTTTCTTCTTCAGAGAAGACTCTCTTTAAGCCTTTGGCCCATCTTTTAATGGGATGGTTGTTACTTTGGAGATTAGTTTTGGATTGATTCAATTTTTGGAGCTGTTGATATATTTTAGATATGAGGCCTTTGTCTGTTGTATGGTTGGTGAAGATCTTCTCCCAGTCTGTAGGCTTCCTGATTAGTTTACTAGCTATGTCCTTTGCCATACAAAAGCTCTGCAGTTTAATGCAGTCCCACTTATCCAGCCTTTCTCTGATTTGTTGTGATTCTTGGTCTTAATCCTTGAGCTGATTCAAAACTTTGGAAGGGTAGCAGGGTATAAAATTAACCCTCAAAAATCAACTGCCTTCCTCTACGCCAACAGTGAGAGGAATGAGGCAACAATCAGGAAAGTAACTCCTTTTGCAATAGCCTAAAAGAAAATAAAATACCTAGGAATTACCTTAACCAAGAATGTAAAGGACATTTTTGATGAAAACTTCAAAATCCTGAAAAAGGAAATTAAAGAGGGACCAAGGAAATGGAAAAACCTCCCATGCTCTTGGATTGGAAGAATCAACATTATGAAAATGACAATCTTGCAAAGGGCTATCTACAAATTGAATGCAATACCCATCAATATCCCAATGTCATTCTTTAAAGAAATAGAAGAGGCAATCCAAAATTTCATATGGAATAATAAAAGACCCCATATAGGAAAAACACTTCTTAGCAGAAAGAGCAGTGCAGGAGGAATTTCAATACCAAACTTTAAACTGTATTACAGAGCTATAATTATCAAAATAGCTTGATACTGGCACAAGAACAGGCCTGAAGATCAATGGAATAGAACTGAAGACCCAGATATTAAACCACAGGCCTAAAATATATACTTAATTGTGTATTTTAGCACAGAATAAAAAATAGAGTCGGCCTGTCTTTCTTGGGAAGGAATTCTTGCTAGTCAGCTAGCTGTTGACTAGACAAGCCAATGATGACATATTAATACAGCATTTGTGCCAACTCTTTTGCCAGATGCTAAATGATATAAAATATGGATATGAAGGTGGAGGAAGAGCAAGACTGACGAGGAAACAGAAATAGTGTAACTTTATTTATTGGTTTATGTTACTCATGGAAATGTAACAATATGTGTAGGGGTCAAGCCACAGCAGATAGCGACATGTGATTGTTGGCTTTCATTGTCAGCACTTGAAAGGGAAATACTGCAGCTCTCTAGCTTTCTTTGTTCATGAAAGCTGCTTTACAACATGTGTTAAAACTCCAAGAAGGAAAACATACCTTTTATCCATGCTCCCACCGAATTATCTTGCACAGGGATACAAAAGTGCGGCACATTTTCCAGAAGCAGTTTGGTAAACTAAATAAAAATTTTAGACTAATTGCCGGTAGAATGAGGGGTGCAGCAGATCTCCAAAAATTAAGTGAGGTTTACACAGGAAGTTTGAAATACAGATTACAAGCAAATTGAACACCTCTATTCTTTTTGTCTCCTCATTCAAGGTTGAGTGTAGTAACTGTCTTAACTCAGACAGGGACTCAGCTTTCCACATCCACTGTCACAATATTTAATGTTACTTCACTCTCTGTTACATAGATTTACCTTAGATGGCTTCTATCCAGTACTTGTCATCAAGGACTCTTTCTACATAAACAGCTTCCTTTGCCTTCTGATTGTGAGTCCAAACTTTGCCAAGCAATTCACTTTTGTTTTGGATCAGAAATAGTCAAATATCCTATTTTCCTGTCATCACATTTATTTGACAAAATTATGAGGATATCTTTTGAATTCAGCATGCTCAAAGATAAAAATATAAACCTTCCTAAGGTTTTCTCTTAGTTCAATGGATTATTGGAAGAAATTTTTTTCCAGAATTTAATTTCTCTGGACTGTAAGGCTGCAACTTGACCTGCAGTTCTTTGCTACAAGGGCCTCCCCCACAGAGCTATTCTCTTTGGTCCACAGAGATTAGTATGCTAAAACAGTCTTATGCCCTATAGTATACTCACAATTGTAACCTGTAATACCTTTGCTGTCTTCTCTTGGTTAGAAGCAAGTTACAGATTTTTTTAAATACCAGTGAGAGGGTTCCATGAATATTCTAGACACCCAGGAAGCTGAGAGCCCAAAGATCACAAGACTCTATCATTAGTTATCCAACAAAAATCTGGAGTGTTTTAAGAATTTGAGTGCCAGCAATGAATGAGCAAGCTGATCAGTTCCTGACTTCAATCTCCAGTATCTTCAAATTAAAATAAAAGGACAGAAAAGAAGAGGAAAATAGATAACTACCAGGAATTACATGCATCCACTGAAAGTAGAAATAGCTATGCAAATTGTGTTCTGTTCACAAGAGAGATATTTTTAAAAATAAATTTGTGCATTTTTGTCTAGCACTCCAGAGAAACAGTAAGGCAGTGTTGACTTTTCTGCCCTGGTGAGCCCCAGCTCCTTTCAGGCTCTCAATATGAATTTACAAATAGTTTTGTTGAGTGGGTATATTATGTGGATACACAGATCTTTAAAGAAGTGAGTGGAAATGAAGGCCTGAAGATAACTTGGGAAGTCCCCACAGTGTTTGTATCTGTGCTCACTCGGTTATTCGAATCCTTGGCTCTTTGAAAAACTCTGGGCATTGCATAAGCGAGGGGACCTCTCTGCAGGTTTTATCCATACGCTTGCTATCTTTGACTTGCGATGTTGCTTAGAGGTGACTAAAATCTGTGTCACTTTTAAATACTAAGTGAGTGAGATGTCAGAGATAATGCCAAGGCGCTCACATGGTTTAGAAGCATCTTATCCTCAGAGTTCCAGACAAATGTGATTTCCTCACATGTAATTGGACAATGTCTTGCTCCATAACTCAACGTTATACTTAGTGATCAGGCTGCTCTTCATCTAATTAAGTGAGCAGGCAAACTAAGATGTCACCTCATCTTCTGTCTTTACTCAAGTGGTAAAATATTTTTGTAAGTATTGATCTTGGTTAAAATATTTCTGCTGCAGATGGGTAAATCTGCCTCTTTAAAGGAGGCTTAATAGTACTTGTGAGTAGCTGGACACCCATAGCTCACACCTAATCCTAGTTACTCGGGAAATTGAAAGCTGAGAATTGTGATTTGAAACCAGACTGAGCAGTAAACTCCATGAGACTCTTATCTCCAAGAAACGATTCAAAAAAGCCCAAAGTAGCACTGTGGCTCAAGTCATAGAGCATATGTCTTGAGCCAAAAGAAGCTCAAGGGCAGAGCCCAGGCCCAGAGTATAAGCCCCAGGGATATAGAAACAATAGCCATATAAGGAGTGATTGTAGGCCTTAATGTACTATGTTATCTCTCATCTCTTTTGCTTGGTTATCTTATATTGTTACAGTATTTCACCTTGTTATTAGATATATTGGATATATGTGTATTTGGTTATTTGAAATAGGATAGGGAAGGGATGAGGGTGGGGGGGGGGAAATGGAGACCAAGACATGAGAAAGGGTATCAATACATATGAAGTAATGCACCCTGTATCTGGTGAATATAATGTAACCCTTCTATTAATTACAAGAAAAATGTATGGAAAAATAAAATATATAAAAAGAAGTACTTACAAGATTTTTAGTGAGCCAAAAATACTGTATAACCAAATGAAGGTTATAAACAAGTTTGTGATAAAGTTTAAAAATTACCTAAATCTGTATTGCAGCTAGTCTAGCACTGCTTCCTATAGTGAAATCCAAATGTGGAGGAGATTGGCTAACCATGTTCAAATAATAGATTTGAGAGGAAGCTCATTAGATTTGGCACCCTATATTGCGTTTGTTGCACTGAACATAACTTTATAATCATCCAAAGAACCTGCTTTCTGGAAAACTAGGCTCCACTAAATGTTGATCAAAAACCCAACAAGCATTTCCAAGGATGTCAGAATTACTTGTTTATAAATTTTTATAGGAAGAGGAGACGCTTCTGTAACCAAAGCAAAACCTTGAAATCATTCTGGTTTCTGATCTCTGGACTTTGATTTACTCTTTTGTTTAATAAAAGAGCCAAATCTCCTTTAGACAATCAGCATTTTGCCCAGTGTCTTACCACACTACCTCCCCTAACAATGCTGGCTCTCACATTCAGCTGCATTAGGCAATTTATGACAGTTTAATACCAGTGCCACTCTTTCCTCTTCAGTTATGGCATTGCCATCTTGTAAGTGGATGTGGTGAACATGCTGGGACAAAGGCTATAAACTCAAGCTATTTATTTCCATGTGGGAATAAAACATAAAAAAGAGGTTTAGAAAAGCACTTAAATCATTTTTTCAAGAGAACTGAATATTTTTGTTCTGTTTGATTCATCCTCAGTTGTAAGACTTTTATGTTTAGGAAGTATTTTGAGGATTTGTAATTTTGTAGTAAAAATACTACATAATCTACCCAATATCCTAACTCATGAGTCATGAATTAAAATATCAGGCATTCTGTGTACTTCATTCTATGGGGAGACACTTGTTTTCTTAGTCAGATTGGGTGATGAGAGAGTACCTTATATTCTAAAGTTTAAATGACTATAAACTATTTCTCTTCAGGAGACTGAGCTGGTGACAATGTGTTTGAGCCTTGGATGAAGAGTCATTTCCTGATTATGGTCTAGGTTTCTATATGTTGTACCTGGGAGAGAGGGTGAGAGGGAGACAAAGGGAAAGGAGGGGGTGTGGAGAGACTGCACACCCTCCTCGTTTTTCCTACTAAACTCATTAGAATAGGATTTGTTTCTGTAGTGGAAGAGGTTTATTTTATTTTTTTAAAATTGTTGCTCAACTGCTTTTGAGAAATTTTTTTAGAAGAGTCAAATTGAAAGGAAGTTTTCTCTCTACAGTAATAGTAGGGCAACAAATTCAAGAAAGACTGGATGAATGGGATTGCACCAAACTGAAGAGTTTCTGCATGGCAAAGAACATAGCTAGCAAGCTAACTGGAAAGCCAAAAGAATGCATGAAGATATTTACAGGCTATGCATCAAACACAATATCTAAAATATACTTAGAGCTCAGAAAATTAAGCTCCCCCAAAACAAATACTAAAGAAACAAAACCCCAGTGAATAACCATTCTAAGGGTCCTCGGTCCTTTCTATGATTCTGCAAGGGGTTTATTTCAGTGTCGTCACACTTGCCACGTGCTCATCACTTACACGTCATTGTCAGACTTTGGGAGACAGTGTATTGGACTTCAGTTTCCGTTCAGAGAATTTTAGGGAAGGCAAATGGAGATTTCCATACTTTCCTTGGCTTCATAGGAATAAGGGCAGAACTGACATATGCAATAGTGTGCCTACACAATTATCAGTGCAAGGCTGGGAAACTTGCAATCTCAAATTCCCTACATGAAAAAAATACGTTTGACAAAAATAAACCACAGAGGGGTCTTCTTGATACTATTCTTTATCATTTTGATTATACTCACTCTATATTTTTATTATTTTATATTATTCTTTCTTTAGGGCATCATTCTTAGCATACTGTAAATAGTCTAATTTAATGTTTTCTTATTTATAATTTCTCAACTACAAGTTAAATTGCATTTTTTTTCTTGCACTCTGCTCCTATGCCTGGAAATGAGCTGTTTTCCAGTTCCAAATTAGATGAAGTATTTCTCATAAAACAATTCTCTGATTCACATGATTAACATGCTACTTCTTAGGTTAATCCTTTTGATTTTTTCCCCATCCATTTCTGGTTGGCACTTAGTATGTCTTTTATTCCTTATAGTAGCACTTATTGCTATTATTCTTGAAATATCTTTTCTTGTATCCTTGTCTAAATTTTTGAGATCAAAGATTGTATATAGCAGAATTATATGTCCTTTAAAATGTCTGCTAATCTAGAGCTAGTAAATCCCAGTGACAGCTGTTAAATCAATAGATGGATGAATAGAACATTCTGAATAGAGGAAAAAGGAAAAATTCCTCCCCTAATCCTTACTAAAATAGGTGATTTCCAATTCAGAGTTGGAAAATGACAGAATTGAGAAAATATGATAAACTAAGTTGGAAATTTCATTCAAAGTGTGACCTCACCAAATACTACACTTTTAATAGTCAAGACTTAATTTTTACCCTTTTAGATATGAGCCATGATGTGTGAGTGTGGGTTACAGAAAAGATAAAGGTCAAGTCAATCCCTCATTTTGGCAGGCATCAAGAGAGGAGAAGAAGCTGAAAGATATTTTCCTCTTGAAAGGCAAATTTCATCAACAACAGGAAATCAACACCAGCTGACAACTGACACTGTGAGAAAGATAGCTTGATTTCAAGCAAGTTAAATATGAAGAAAGGTTGTTTTAAAGCATGGATGACTCTTTTCCATATTTCCCTTTCTTCTCAACATTTAAGAAACATTTTCCTGTATTCCACAGTAATATGACTTACATTTAAAACACACTGCAACTGCCAGCGAACTAGAAGCTGAAGTAGAGACATTGTACAGCTTTTTTGGCACTATGCACCTAATATATGTCCAGAGAGTTAATACCCTGTAAAGCAAGGAAAGTAACAGCCAGATATAATAGTCACAGCCCTCGCAGTGGAAAATAAAGCTGCCAGCAAAGCCAAGATATAATTTCTTCTATGACTATTCTCTGCAGGAAGTACTTCTGAGAAACACCTTTCCGACACAATAGTCACCGAATCCAATTAAGTATTTTTAGACATTAGTAACTACTCTTTTTTTCCTCCTTCCATTTCCAGAAAACTCTGCACATCTGGAAAGAACAGCAGAGAAGAACAAGAACTGGTATATTTGTACTCAATCCCTACTGGGCATGCATGTTTCATTTAATTTCCTCAGTTTTTATGACACTTTCCTGTGCTGCTACTTCCAGACATTCAATAAAACACTTTACCCCATAGTATTTGTGAGGGAAGAAAAAATCTAAAGAGAGACTGACTGATGTGCTGAGTTTCTGGTCTTTGGAATGATCTAGAAAGGGAATTAGAAGAAAGATTCGGGGATTTTTTTTTCTCTGGAATCTTCATTTGGTATCTGTATACGGACCTACTTAAGACTCTAGCCCTGAAATCCATTGCCAAATGGACTGCTCCACTTGTGTTTGTTTTCTATTATGTATCTCCTTTCTCAGCCGGAACATAAAAGATTGTATCTTTGGTTAAGTTTCTCTTTGTTTATCCATCCATGTAAAAGAAGTATTTTTTCCCAATGGGCAAATGAGAACTCGTTCCTTCCTATTTGCTTTACTTATAAGAAATAAAGAAAAACTATGGATATTACTTGGACAAAGGTCATAGTATATTGGATTCAGAAAGGATATAGATGTATCAGTCAAGAACCAAGCCACAAACAAGGTTTTAAATATGACAGAGTAGCAAAAAAGAGCTAGCATTTCTAGATGTCTCAGTAAACCATTAGTTTAGAAAATGATTAAAGTAAATAAAGAATATCAAGCTCTTAGACTGTGTGAACTGATTTATGTAAGAAATGAGCTACAATTCTGGCTTACTTGCTAGCTGGATGCAAAGCCAAGAAACTATGGCTACAACTTTATATGAAAGAATGCAGTAAATGTTAAATGAGGAGACAAAGAGGCACACAAGGTAAATTTAGACAAACCTGTTGATTTTTAGGGTCATTTAGGGCACCTACTGTAGACATTCTAAGTTAATGTTTTCCTATGCATACTTTCACAACTACAAAGAGAAAATTTCCCTATATGTATGTATTGAAAGGGATAATTAATATGTTTTGTAACTTAAAACAACTTCCCTTCTCTCTTTTTCCCCCACTTTCCTTTTCTCCTTCTCCCTTCCCTCCCTTCCTTCTTTCTTCTTTTCCTCCTATCTTTTTCCCTTCCTCCCATTCCTTTCTTTCTTCCTCTTTCTTTCTGCCCTTTCTTTTCTTTCTAAGTCAGCCAAGAAGCCACCAGGTAGGGGGGTGTGAGTACTGTGAGTACTGAGCTAGTAAGTGGAGTGGCGTGGGGATGACTTTGGTCTTGCGTGAGGTGTGGGAGTGGGGCAGTGGCACTTTTCCACTATAAGATACTAAGAAACAAGGTAGTTGAAAATGTTTCCAGTAATGAGGTGTAGTCTGGTAAGGAAGACAATAATGATATTGATCACAACTGGGTCCAAGGACCTCCTCTTTAATGCCTCTCTCCTAGCCTGGAAAGCCTTGCTTTGGCGGCTTTCTTTTTACTTATGCCTAAGGTGGGGATGAGGGAAGAACAATTGAGTATATATAAAGGAAAATAACAGAATAATTATACACATTACAAATTGTTTTTTTCATATATTTTTATTGTAATTAGTAGAAGCATTACATTATATTCACCAGATAGAAGGTGCATTACTTCACAAACATTGATACCCTTTCTCATGTCTTGGTCCCCAATTTCCCCCCCCCCCCTACCCCGGCCCCTATCTTGTTTTCCTCCCTTCCCTATCCAACTTCAAATAACCAAATAAGCATATATATAATATATCAGATAACAAAGTGAAATACTGTAACAATATGAGATAACCAAGGGACAGCAAAAGAGATGAGAGATAACATAGTATATTAAGGACAGCAATCACTCATTATATGGCTTTTGTTTCTACATCCTGGAGGTCCTTTCATTTAGCATCATTCTATATGGCCTTATGTATCTAGATTTTGTTCTATTGTAAATCTCTGCTAGGAGAGCCCAAGGTTTCTACTGATTATGACAAATGAGGGAAACCATTGAGCCTATATTCTTTGAGTCTGGCTTACTTCATTTAAAATGATTTTTTCTAAGTCTTTTCAATTCCTTACAAATGGGACAATGTCATTCTTTCTGACAGCAGCATAGAATTCCATTGTGTATAAATACCAGATCTTGTTGATCCACTCATCCACTGAGGGGAATCTGGGTTGGTTCCATATCTTTGCTATGGTAAATAGTGCTGCAATGAACATCGTTGTGCTATTTGATTTAGTATGCCCTTATTTCTGGACAATTGGGACACATTATAAATTGTTTAGTCATGTTTATTCCTGCTGGTATGCAAAGTGACAAATATGGAAAAGAAGCAATGAAACCTGGAATAAATCTCTTAATGTTGAATTTGGAATAGAAATTTCAATCTTGAGCCATAAATTTCACCAGAAAAATAGATAATTAACTGGAAGCATCGATGGCTAATATACTTATGGACAATATAATACTCATGTTATTTCCAAGTTTAATTCTCTGAGAGCAGTGACATTTCAAATGTAGTGAACACACATGGGCTACATACTGGTTTCTAAATAGCATTTTCCACTGGAAGAGTCATGGATGCTTTTGGTAAATTGATAATTATTGCACTCAGTAAATAGGTACAGATATACCATAAGACCTTTTCCGTATCAGCGCATGACAAAAATATTCTAAAAATGTATTGACTCATGTTAAAAGACTATATATGTCAGTTTAAAGGTGTTCTTAGTGCTCAAATCTCCTTCCATTCGATATTGAAAACAGATAATGATAGTCACAGTTATAACCTCAACTGAAAGAGAAACCCTTGTATCTACACAGAAATGAATGAGTGAGTGAGTGAATAAGAAAATGTGAAACGTTTTCCTTACAAAGTAATTTCAATGCATGAATGTAGAAGGAATGTTTTTACAACTATTCCTGATAAAGAATTTAGCAAAAATATAATCAATAATTATATTCCATAGGAATATGGCATCAGGTGATATATAAAATGTTTCCACAGATTTGAAAGTCCTTCTGCACAAAAGAATTATTACTTAAAAATATAAAAGGGTTTCCTTGTACAAGCTGAATTTGTTTGCGAATTGTTGGAAAGCAGTATAAATATCACAGCATCACTGCTCTGATCTTCAAAATAGTTGAGGCTAGACATGGAAAAAGAAGCAATGGATCTACATTGTTGAATATACTGTAACATATATCCTGTCCCTAATTCTAAATTCTCAAAATTATATACAAGTCAAGTAAAAAGGGGCATATGGATTTTGTCTGAAGTGAATAAGCTAAGATACAGATATATGGTAGAATACATTTTTACAAAATGTTCTTAAGGGGTGTAGGTTATAGGGAAGATGATTTTTGTCTCATGTTACATGATTCCATCTGAGTTTATAGTGATTTTAAATTTTTTTATTTAAAAAGTTCACTGTATCAAAGTCCATGACTATTATATTTCTATGTATACTTAGTATTCATATTAGGAAAATAACAAGCTTGAATAATATACATGAGATTTGAGTTTTACTAGGTAGAAGACACTAAATTTGTATTCAAAATGTATCTAGTTTTAAAACTAGATGAAATATTGTAGAAATAATCTATAAAAATAATTCTAAATACTGTCATTTGCTGTAGTTGATGGAAACAAATGCAGTTTTATTGAATAAAGTAATTAAAACAACGGGAATTGAATTCTCTGTTAAAGTGTGGTGTAAAATAATTTGTGCTATTAGCATTCCATAGAACCCCAATTTCAGTATAAATGTGAGAATTCTGCTTTCTAAATTGCTATAAAATCTCAACTTCCCAAAGTGTATAAGGATGATTTGGGATATTTTGAAGTAGACATTAAAAATCTATAAACTAAGTTATTAAAAATAAATATGAAAATTCTTAACAGACCTAACACAATACAGGGGAAAACAAGATATGGACTACATACTGATCATCTGTTTAAGAGACCACATTGTCTAAAGATAATTAGCACATGGTTAGTATGGGACACAGGGTAAATGTTCTGAGAAATAAGAAAATTGAACACTTCAGGCAATGATGTTATTGCTGGTCTTCTATTCTCTGAAACAAACAAAAAATACAACAATAACAGAAAATAAATCCTTCTACTCTAATGTTAGAACTCCAGATACAGCCAAAAGAAACAACATACATACAAATTTTAATGGCAGACGTAGAACTTCTAAAATGAGTGGAGATATTTTACTTTTCCATTTGGTTGCACAATTAGTAGAGAAATACCATTTGTTAATCAAAAGTAGAGTTTGAAAACTAAAAATTCAAGACATTAAGAGTTCAGTGGATAAAAAAGATTGTGTTATCAGAATATGTATAGGAAAAATTCAATAATATATCTAACTGATATGGCTTTCAGAATATCATCCACTATAACTGTGGTATCATGATAAAGAGTCATAGCAATAATAGCAAATACTTAGTGGGGTAACCTTATCTATGTAAAGTTATCAGCTGGCTAGTAGCTTAAAAGGCAGTTCAAGGTAGATATTTGGCATGAAACTCCATATAAGTTGGTAATTCATCCTTTGTGAGCAGTTTGGAATAAGTGCAAACTTTAGAAAGTGTTCACAAACTTCAAGAGTTGTGACAGGTTTTTGGAAACAGCAGTCATTTAAATTGAAAAATGTGAACTGATGTTGTTAAAAATCATTTTGTAGAACCCTAATATACCACCTTACCCCAACAAGAATGGCCAAGATTTTGAACTCAGACAATGACAGTTGCTGGTGAGGTTGTGGAGAAAAAGGAACCCTACTACACTGCTGGTGGGATTGTAAACTAGTTCAGCCACTCTGGAAAGCAGTGTGGAGGTTCCTTAAAGAACTGAAAATAGACCTTCCCTATGATCCCGCCATACCACTTCTGGGCATCTATCCTGAGTATCATGACCCAAGATATGATAAGGACACCTGCTCGGCTATGTTCATCTCTGCACTATTCACAATAGTCAGGCAATGGAAACAATCCAGATGCCCTACTGCAGATGAATGGATACAGAAAATGTGGTATATATACACAATGGAATTCTACATAGCCAACAGACAAGATAAAATAATGGCATTCGCAGAGAAGTGGATGAATCTAGAGCAAATCATGTTGAGTGAGACAAATCAAGACCTAAGGAACAAAAGGCGCATGGTATCCTTAATATGTGGCTATTAAATCCAAAGAATACAAGAGCGAGGACTCAATAACTGCATACCCAAAGCTATGGACACGGTAATGGAAATATAAACATAACTATATAGACATAAAAACCTATGACTCTATAGACATAATGTTTTATTTCATAAATTAATATGTTTCTATGACATACAAAACCTTAGCCTAATTTTGATTAAGTTCTAAATACTAAGTCCCAGTGATTGTAAATAGAGATTCCCTCCTTGAACACTTGTTTGTTAAACTTGTCATTTAAAATATGATGTAAAAATCAACATTAATAAATTCTTTAATAAAAATCATTTTGTAAATAATTATATTGACACTCAATATGGGTTTAACTATCCTTTAAAATATTATTTTAAGTCAAATGTTTTATAGACCTCAATTCAAAATATTTTTATTTTATCTTCTGAGAATTTTATTTCTAATTTCCATATTTTTCATCAGCTCCTAGAAGGTACCTGGCACATATATTAACATCTAAATCATCTACAAGCATGGTTAGCTGAGATTTAAATCAATTTCCTCTTCCTACTCTTTAAGACACAGAAAATGCTTGAAAGAACTATATTTAGTGTTAGTGGAACCACAACTTGCTGCACTTAAATAAAGTGCATTTAAATGAATAATATGTAACTGTGTAACTTTAAATTATAAATTTTTAAAAAAGTTAAATGTGATTACAGTTCCCCCTAATTTACAATTATTCTTCATGCTGGTTTTCTCTCATTTTTGAGTAGATCTAGTTCATCTTAAATTTTTATTAGACTATCCATGGTTTTATGACAATTGCCGCTGGATTCTTTCCTGAGTGTTAAAAATATCAAACACTTTATGGCCCTTTCTCTACCTTCTTCAGAGTTCCACTTTTCTTTATTATTTGATTAATAACGACATAATTACTTTTCTCTTAGAAACTCTCAGTACATGTCATATCTTACCTTTCAAGTCCTCAATATTTCCTCTGCTTTTGACTGTACATTTCAACCAAAAAGTACACAGTTGAGAAGGTATACTGGTGTGGGAAAATTATTATCTTCCAAATATTTTTATAACATTGCTGTTCTCCCAGAGTTTGCACTATTTTATCAGGTTTTGAATTTTTTTACCTTCCCCCATCTAAATCCCAAAATATTTAATAAGCTAAAGTCAGTTAAGAAACCATGGAAATCTCTTGAAAATGTTTGTGCTCAAGAAAAGGGGACCAAGACATGTGAAAGGGTATCAATGTATGTGAATTAATGCAC